>NW_024056371.1:0-118454 GCF_013401445.1 Tripterygium wilfordii | reverse complement strand
GACCGTTATACTCCATTTAATGTTCTTAGAAGTCTTAACTTGCTAGTTTAACTTTCGGGCAACGTTTCGTTAGGTAAAGATGCTAATAGACCAAGTTAGATTCAAAATTGCACAAAACGTGAAAAACTTATCCATGCATAGAATTGAGCATTCCTAATGCATCAAAATAGACCGTTCTACTCTATTTAGTGTTCTTAGACGTCTGAACTTGCTAGTTTAGCTTTTGGGCAACGTTACGTTAGGTAAAGAAGCGAATAGACCAAGTTAAATTCAAAATTGCACGAAACGTGAAAAACTTATCCACACATAGAATTGAGCATTCCTAAGACATCAAAATAGACCGTTATACTCTATTTAGTGTTCTTAGAAGTCTTAACTTGCTAGTTTAGCTTTTGGACAACGTTACGTTAGGTAAAGATGCTAATAGACCAAGTTAGGTTCAAAATTGCACAAAACGTGAAAAACTTATCCATGCATAGAATTGAGCATTCCTAATGCGTCAAAATAGACCGTTCTACTCTATTTAGTGTTCTTAGACGTCTGAACTTTGCTAGCTTAGCTTTTGGGCAACGTTACGTTAGGTAAAGAAGCGAATAGACCAAGTTAAGTTCAAAATTGCACAAAACGTGAAAAACTTATGCACACATAGAATTGAGCTTTCCTAAGGCATCAAAATAGACCGTTATACTCTATTTAGTGTTCTTAGAAGTCTTAACTTGGTAGTTTAGCTTTTGGGCAACGTTTCGTTAGGTGAAGAAGCCAATAGACCAAGTTAAGTTCAAAATTGCACGAAACGTGAAAAACTTATGCACACATAGAATTGAGCTTTCCTAAGGCATCAAAATAGACCGTTATACTCTATTTAGTGTTCTTAGAAGTCTTAACTTGCTAGTTTATCTTTTGGACAACGTGTCGTTCGGTAAAGAAGCAAACAGACCAAGTTATGTTGAAAATTGCACGAAATGAGAAAAACCTGTCTATGCAGAGAATTGCGCATTCCTAAGCCATCAAAATAGACCGTTATACTCTATTTACTGTTCTTAGAAGTCTTAACTTGCTAGTTTAACTTTTGGGCAACGTTTCGTTAGGTAAAGATGCTAATAGACCAAGTTAGGTTCAAATTGCACGAAACGTGAAAAAACTTATCCATGCATAGAATTGAGCATTCCTAATGCATCAAAATAGACCGTTCTACTCTATTTAGTGTTCTTAGACGTCTGAACTTGCTAGTTTAGCTTTTGGGCAACGTTACGTTAGGTAAAGAAGCGAATAGACCAAGTTAAGTTCAAAATTGCACGAAACGTGAAAAACCTTATTTACACATAGAATTGAGCATTCCTAAGACATCAAATAGACCGTTATACTCTATTTAGTGTTCTTAGAAGTCTTAACTTGCTAGTTTAGCTTTTGGACAACGTTACGTTAGGTAAAGAAGCCAATAGACCAAGTTAAGTTCAAATGGCACGAAACGTGAAAAACTTATCCACGTATAGAATTGAGCATTCCTAAGGCATAAAAATAGACCGTTATACTCTATTTAGTGTTCTTAGAAGTCTTAACTTGGTAGTTTAGCTTTTGGGCAATGTTTCGTTAGGTGAAGAAGCCAATAGACCAAGTTAAGTTCAAAATTGCATGAAACGTGAAAAACTTATGCACACATAGAATTGAGCATTCCTAAGGCATCAAAATAGACCGTTATACTCTATTTAGTTGTTCTTAGAAGTCTTAACTTGCTAGTTTATCTTTTGGACAACGTGTCGTTCGGTAAAGAAGCAAACAGACCAAGTTAAGTTGAAAGTTGCACGAAATGAGAAAAACCTGTCTATGCAGAGAATTGCGCATTCCTAAGCCACCAAAATAGACCGTTATACTCTATTTACTGTTCTTAGAAGTCTTAACTTGCTAGTTTAACTTTTGGGCAACGTTTTCGTTAGGTAAAGATGCTAATAGACCAAGTTAGGTTCAAAATTGCACGAAACGTGAAAAACTTATCCATGCATAGAATTGAGCATTCGTAATGCATCAAAATAGACCGTTCTACTCTATTTAGTGTTCTTAGACGTCTGAACTTGCTAGTTTAGCTTTTGGGCAACGTTACGTTAGGTAAAGAAGCGAATAGACCAAGTTAAGTTCAAAATTGCACGAAACGTGAAAAACTTATTTACACATAGAATTGAGCATTCCTAAGACATCAAAATAGACCGTTATACTCTATTTAGTGTTCTTAGACGTCTTAACTTGCTAGTTTAGCTTTTGGACAACGTTACGTTAGGTAAAGAAGCCAATAGACCAAGTTAAGTTCAAATGGCACGAAACGTGAAAAACTTATCCACGTATAGAATTGAGCATTCCTAAGGCATCAAAATAGACCTTTATACTCTATTTAGTGTTCTTAGAAGTCTTAACTTGGTAGTTTAGCTTTTGGGCAACGTTTCGTTAGGTGAAGAAGCCAATAGACCAAGTTAAGTTCAAAATTGCACGAAACGTGAAAAACTTATGCACACATAGAATTGAGCATTCCTAAGGCATCAAAATAGACCGTTATACTCTATTTAGTGTTCTTAGAAGTCTTAACTTGCTAGATTATCTTTTGGATAACGTGTCGTTTGGTAAAGAAGCAAACAGGACCAAGTTAAGTTCAAAATTGCACGAAGTGAGAAAAACCTGTCTATGCAGAGAATTGAGCATTCCTAAGCCATCAAAATAGACCGTTATACTCTATTTACTGTTCTTAGAAGTCTTAACTTGCTAGTTTAACTTTTGGGCAACGTTTCGTTAGGTAAAGAAGCTAATAGACCAAGTTAAGTTCAAAATTGCACGAAACGCGAAAAACTTGTCCATGCGTAGAATTGAGCATTCCTAAGGCATCAAAATAAACCGTTCTACTCTATTTAGTGTTCTTAGATGTCTTTACTTGCTAGTTTAGCTTTTGGGCAACGTTTCGTTAGGTAAAGATGCCAATAGACCAAGTTAAGTTCAAAATTGCACGAAACGTGAAAAACTTATCCACACATAGAATTGAGCATTCCTAAGACATCAAAATAGACCGTTATACTCTATTTAGTGTTCTTAGAAGTCTTAACTTGCTAGTTTAGCTTTTGGGTAACGTTTCGTTAGGTAAAGAAGCCAATAGACCAAGTTAAGTTCAAAATTGCACGAAACATGAAAAACTTATGCACGCATAGAATTGAGCATTTCTAAGGCATCAAAATAGACCGTTACACTCTATTTAGTGTTCTTAGAAGTCTTAACTTGCTAGTTTATCTTTTGGACAACGTGTCATTCGGTAAAGAAGCAAACAGACCAAGTTAAGTTGAAAATTGCACGAAATGAGAAAAACCTGTCTATGCAGAGAATTGCGCATTCCTAAGGCATCAAAATAGACCGTTATACTCTATTTACTGTTCTTAGAAGTCTTAACTTGCTAGTTTAACTTTTGGGCAACGTTTCATTAGGTAAAGATGCTAATAGACCAAGTTAGGTTCAAAATTGCACAAAACGTGAAAAACTTATCCATGCATAGAATTGAGCATTCCTAATGCATCAAAATAGACCGTTCTACTCTATTTAGCGTTCTTAGACGTCTGAACTTGCTAGTTTAGCTTTTGGGCAACGTTACGTTAGGTAAAGAAGCGAATAGACCAAGTTAAGTTCAAAATTGCACGAAACGTGAAAAACTTATCCACACATAGAATTGAGCATTCCTAAGACATCAAAATAGACCGTTATACTCTATTTAGTGTTCTTAGAAGTCTTAACTTGCTAGTTTAGCTTTTGGACAACGTTACGTTAGGTAAAGAAGCCAATAGACCAAGTTAAGTTCAAAATGGCACGCAACGTGAAAAACTTATCCACGCATAGAATTGAGCATTCCTAAGGCATCAAAATAGACAGTTATACTCTATTTAGTGTTCTTAGAAGTCTTAACTTGGTAGTTTAGCTTTTGGGCAACGTTTCGTTAGGTGAAGAAGCCAATAGACCAAGTTAAGTTCAAAATTGCACGAAACGTGAAAAACTTATGCACACATAGAATTGAGCATTCCTAAGGCATCAAAATAGACCGTTATACTCTATTTAGTGTTCTTAGAAGTCTTAACTTGCTAGTTTATCTTTTGGACGTGTCGTTCGGTAAAGAAGCAAACAGACCAAGTTAAGTTGAAAATTGCACGAAATGAGAAAAACCTGTCTATGCAGAGAATTGCGCATTCCTAAGGCATCAAAATAGACCGTTATACTCCATTTAATGTTCTTAGAAGTCTTAACTTGCTAGTTTAACTTTCGGGCAACGTTTCGTTAGGTAAAGATGCTAATAGACCAAGTTAGATTCAAAATTGCACAAAACGTGAAAAACTTATCCATGCATAGAATTGAGCATTCCTAATGCATCAAAATAGACCGTTCTACTCTATTTAGTGTTCTTAGACGTCTGAACTTGCTAGTTTAGCTTTTGGGCAACGTTACGTTAGGTAAAGAAGCGAATAGACCAAGTTAAATTCAAAATTGCACGAAACGTGAAAAACTTATCCACACATAGAATTGAGCATTCCTAAGACATCAAAATAGACCGTTATACTCTATTTAGTGTTCTTAGAAGTCTTAACTTGCTAGTTTAGCTTTTGGACAACGTTACGTTAGGTAAAGATGCTAATAGACCAAGTTAGGTTCAAAATTGCACAAAACGTGAAAAACTTATCCATGCATAGAATTGAGCATTCCTAATGCGTCAAAATAGACCGTTCTACTCTATTTAGTGTTCTTAGACGTCTGAACTTGCTAGCTTAGCTTTTGGGCAACGTTACGTTAGGTAAAGAAGCGAATAGACCAAGTTAAGTTCAAAATTGCACAAAACGTGAAAAACTTATGCACACATAGAATTGAGCTTTCCTAAGGCATCAAAATAGACCGTTATACTCTATTTAGTGTTCTTAGAAGTCTTAACTTGGTAGTTTAGCTTTTGGGCAACGTTTCGTTAGGTGAAGAAGCCAATAGACCAAGTTAAGTTCAAAATTGCACGAAACGTGAAAAACTTATGCACACATAGAATTGAGCTTTCCTAAGGCATCAAAATAGACCGTTATACTCTATTTAGTGTTCTTAGAAGTCTTAACTTGCTAGTTTATCTTTTGGACAACGTGTCGTTCGGTAAAGAAGCAAACAGACCAAGTTATGTTGAAAATTGCACGAAATGAGAAAAACCTGTCTATGCAGAGAATTGCGCATTCCTAAGCCATCAAAATAGACCGTTATACTCTATTTACTGTTCTTAGAAGTCTTAACTTGCTAGTTTAACTTTTGGGCAACGTTTCGTTAGGTAAAGATGCTAATAGACCAAGTTAGGTTCAAAATTGCACGAAACGTGAAAAACTTATCCATGCATAGAATTGAGCATTCCTAATGCATCAAAATAGACCGTTCTACTCTATTTAGTGTTCTTAGACGTCTGAACTTGCTAGTTTAGCTTTTGGGCAACGTTACGTTAGGTAAAGAAGCGAATAGACCAAGTTAAGTTCAAAATTGCACGAAACGTGAAAAACTTATTTACACATAGAATTGAGCATTCCTAAGACATCAAAATAGACCGTTATACTCTATTTAGTGTTCTTAGAAGTCTTAACTTGCTAGTTTAGCTTTTGGACAACGTTACGTTAGGTAAAGAAGCCAATAGACCAAGTTAAGTTCAAAATGGCACGAAACGTGAAAAACTTATCCACGTATAGAATTGAGCATTCCTAAGGCATAAAAATAGACCGTTATACTCTATTTAGTGTTCTTAGAAGTCTTAACTTGGTAGTTTAGCCTTTGGGCAATGTTTCGTTAGGTGAAGAAGCCAATAGACCAAGTTAAGTTCAAAATTGCATGAAACGTGAAAAACTTATGCACACATAGAATTGAGCATTCCTAAGGCATCAAAATAGACCGTTATACTCTATTTAGTGTTCTTAGAAGTCTTAACTTGCTAGTTTATCTTTTGGACAACGTGTCGTTCGGTAAAGAAGCAAACAGACCAAGTTAAGTTGAAAATTGCACGAAATGAGAAAAACCTGTCTATGCAGAGAATTGCGCATTCCTAAGCCACCAAAATAGACCGTTATACTCTATTTACTGTTCTTAGAAGTCTTAACTTGCTAGTTTAACTTTTGGGCAACGTTTCGTTAGGTAAAGATGCTAATAGACCAAGTTAGGTTCAAAATTGCACGAAACGTGAAAAACTTATCCATGCATAGAATTGAGCATTCTTAATGCATCAAAATAGACCGTTCTACTCTATTTAGTGTTCTTAGACGTCTGAACTTGCTAGTTTAGCTTTTGGGCAACGTTACGTTAGGTAAAGAAGCGAATAGACCAAGTTAAGTTCAAAATTGCACGAAACGTGAAAAACTTATTTACACATAGAATTGAGCATTCCTAAGACATCAAAATAGACCGTTATACTCTATTTAGTGTTTTTAGACGTCTTAACTTGCTAGTTTAGCTTTTGGACAACGTTACGTTAGGTAAAGAAGCCAATAGACCAAGTTAAGTTCAAAATGGCACGAAACGTGAAAAACTTATCCACGTATAGAATTGAGCATTCCTAAGGCATCAAAATAGACCTTTATACTCTATTTAGTGTTCTTAGAAGTCTTAACTTGGTAGTTTAGCTTTTGGGCAACGTTTCGTTAGGTGAAGAAGCCAATAGACCAAGTTAAGTTCAAAATTGCACGAAACGTGAAAAACTTATGCACACATAGAATTGAGCATTCCTAAGGCATCAAAATAGACCGTTATACTCTATTTAGTGTTCTTAGAAGTCTTAACTTGCTAGTTTATCTTATGGACAACGTGTCGTTCGGTAAAGAAGCAAACAGACCAAGTTAAGTTGAAAATTGCACGAAATGAGAAAAACCTGTCTATGCAGAGAATTGCGCATTCCTAAGCCATCAAAATAGACCGTTATACTCTATTTACTGTTCTTAGAAGTCTTAACTTGCTAGTTTAACTTTTGGGCAACGTTTCGTTAGGTAAAGATGCTAATAGACCAAGTTAGGTTCAAAATTACACGAAACGTGAAAAACTTATCCATGCATAGAATTGAGCATTCCTAATGCATCAAAATAGACCGTTCTTCTCTATTTTGTGTTCTTAGACGTCTGAACTTGCTAGTTTAGCTTTTGGGCAACGTTACGTTAGGTAAAGAAGCGAATAGACCAAGTTATGTTCAAAATTACACGAAACGTGAAAAACTTATCCACACATAGAATTGAGCTCCTAAGACATCAAAATAGACCGTTATACTCTATTTAGTGTTCTTAGAAGTCTTAACTTGCTAGTTTAGCTTTTGGACAACGTTACGTTACGTAAAGAAGCCAATAGACCAAGTTAAGTTCAAAATGGCACGAAACGTGAAAAACTTATCCACGCATAGAATTGAGCATTCCTAAGGCATCAAAATAGACCGTTATACTCTATTTAGTGTTCTTAGAAGTCTTAACTTGGTAGTTCAGCTTTTGGGCAACGTTTCGTTAGGTGAAGAAGCCAATAGACCAAGTTAAGTTCAAAATTGCACGAAACGTGAAAAACTTATGCACACATAGAATTGAGCATTCCTAAGGCATCAAAATAGACCGTTATACTCGATTTAGTGTTCTTAATAGTCTTAAATTGCTAGTTTAGCTTTTGGACAATGTTTCGTTCGGTAAAGAAGCCAACAGACCAAGTTAAGTTCAAAATGGCACGAAAAGTGAAAAACTTGTCCATGCGTAGAATTGAGCATTCCTAACGCATCAAAATAGACCGTTATACTCTATTTAGTGTTCTTAGAAGTCTTAACTTGCTAATTTAGCTTTTGGGCAACGTTTCGTTAGGTAAAGAAGCCAATAGACCAAGTTAAGTTCAAAATTGCAAGAAATGAGAAAAACTTATGCACACATAGAATTGAGCATTCCTAAGGCATCAAAATAGACCGTTATACTCCATTTAGTGTTCTTAATAGTCTCAACATGCTAGTTTAGCTTTTGGACAACGTTTCGTTCGGTAAAGAAGCCAACAGACCAAGTTAAGTTCAAAATGGCACGAAAAGTAAAAAACTTGTCCATGCGTAGAATTGTGCATTCCTAAGGAATCAAAATAGACCGTTCTACTCTATTTAGTGTTCTTAGATGTCTTAACTTGCTAGTTTAGCTTTTGGGCAACGTTTCGTTAGGTAAAGAAGCTAATAGACCAAGTTAAGTTCAAAATTGCACGAAACGCGAAAAACTTGTCCATGCCTAGATTTGAGCATCCCTAAGGCATCAAAATAGACCGTTCTACTCTATTTAGTGTTTTTAGATGTCTTAACTTGCTAGTTTAGTTGTTGGGCAACGTTTCGTTAAGTAAAGAAGCTAATAGACCAAGTTAAGTTCAAAATTGCACTAAACGTGAAAAACTTATCCACACATAGAATTGAGCATTCCTAAGACATCAAATAGACCGTTATACTCTATTTAGTGTTCCTAGAAGTCTTAACGTGCTAGTTTAGCTTTTGGGTAACGTTTCGTGAGGTAAAGAAGCCAATAGACCAAGTTAAGTTCAAAATTGCACGAAACGTGAAAAACTTATGCACGCATAGAATTGAGCATTCCTAAGGCATCAAAATAGACCGTTATACTCTATTTAGTGTTCTTAGAAGTATTAACTTGCTAGTTTATCTTTTGGACAACGTTACGTTAGGTAAAGAAGCCAATAGACCCAGTTAAGTTCAAAATGGCACGAAACGTGAAAAACTTGTCCATGCGTAGAATTGAGCATTCCTAAGGTATCAAAATAGACCGTTATACTCTATTTCGTGTTCTTAGAAGTCTTAACTTGCTAGTTTAGCTTTTGGGCAATGTTTCGTTAGGTAAAGAAGCTAATAGACCAACTTAAGTCAAAATTGCACGAAACGTGAAAAACTTGTCCATGCATAGAATTGAGCATTCCTAAGGCATCAAAATAGACTTTTATACTCTGTTTAGTGTTCTTAGAAGTCTTAACTTGGTAGTTTAGCTTTTGGGCAACGTTTCGTTAGGTAAAGAAGCCAATAGACCAAGTTACGTTCAAAATTGCCCGAAACGTGAAAAACTTATGCACGCATAGAATTAAGCATTCCTAAGGCATCAAAATAGACCGTTATACTCTATTTAGTGTTCTTAGAAGTATTAACTTGCTAGTTTATTTTTTCGACAACGTTACGTTAGGTAAAGAAGCCAATAGACCAAGTTAAGTTCAAAATGGCACGAAACGTGAAAAACTTGTCCATGCGTAGAATTGAGCATTCCTAAGGTATCCAAATGGACCGTGATACTCTATTTAGTGTTCTTAGAAGTCTTAACTTGCTAGTTAGCTTTTGGGCAATGTTTCGTTAGGTAAAGAAGCTAATAGACCAACTTAAGTCAAAATTGCACGAAACGTGAAAAACTTGTCCATGCATAGAATTGAGCATTCCTAAGACATCAAAATAGACCGTTATACTCCATTTACTGTTCTTAGAAATGTTAACTTGCTAGTTTAGCTTTTGGGCAACGTTTCGTTAGGTAAAGAAGCCAATAGACAAAGTTACGTTCAAAATTGCCCGAAATATGAAAAACTTATGCACGCATAGAATTGAGCATTTCTAAGGCATCAAAATAGACCGTTATACTCTATTTAGTGTTCTTAGAAGTCTTAACTTGCTCATTTATCTTTTGGACAACGTGTCGTTCGGTAAAGAAGCAAACAGACCAAGTTAAGTTCAAAATTGCACGAAATGAGAAAAACTTGTCTATGCAGAGAATTGAGCATTCCTAAGGCATCAAAATAGACCGTTATACTCTATTTAGTGTTCTCAGAAGTCTTAACTTGTTATTTTAGCTTTTGGGCAACTTATCGTTAGGTAAAGAAGCCAATAGACCAAGTCAAGTTCAAAATTGCACGAAACGTGAAAATTTGTCCATGCATAGAATTGAGCATTCCTAAGGCATAAAAATAGACCGTTATACTCTATTTAGTGTTCTTAGAAGTCTTAACTTGCTAGTTTATCTTTTGGACAACGTGTCGTTCGGTAAAGAAGCAAACAGACCAAGTTAAGTTCAAAATTGCACGAAATGAGAAAAACTTGTCTATGCAAAGAATTGAGCATTCCTAAGGCATCGAAATAGACCGTTATACTCTATTTAGTGTTCTCAGAAGTCTTAACTTGTTATTTTAGCTTTTGGGCAACTTATGGTTAGGTCAAGAAGCCAATAGACCAAGTCAAGTTCAAAATTGCACGAAACGTGAAAATTTGTCCATGCATAGAATTGAGCATTTCTAAGGCGTCAAAATAGACCGTTATACTCTATTTAGTGTTCTTAGAAGTCTTAACTTGCTAATTTAGCTTTTGGGCAATTTTTCGTTAGGTAAAGAAGCTAATAGACCAACTTAAGTCAAAATTGCACGAAACGTGAAAAACTTGTCCATGCATAGAATTGAGCATTCCTAAGCCATCAAAATAGACCGTTATACTCTATTTAGTGTTCTTAGAAGTCTTAACTTGCTAGTTTAGCTTTTGGGTAACGTTTCGTTAGGTAAAGAAGCCAATAGACCAAGTTAAGTTCAAAATTGCACGAAACATGAAAAACTTATACACGCATAGAATTGAGCATTTCTAAGGCATCAAAATAGACCGTTATACTCTATTTAGTGTTCTTAGAAGTCTTAACTTGCTAGTTTATCTTTTGGACAACGTGTCGTTCGGTAAAGAAGCAAACAGACCAAGTTAAGTTGAAAATTGCGCGAAATGAGAAAAACCTGTCTATGCAGAGAATTGCGCATTCCTAAGGCATCAAAATAGACCATTATACTCTATTTACTGTTCTTAGAAGTCTTAGCTTGCTAGTTTAACTTTTGGGCAACGTTTCGTTAGGTAAAGAAGCCAACAGACCAAGTTAAGTTCAAAATGGCACGAAAAGTGAAAAACTTGTCCATACGTAGAATTGTGCATTCCTAAGGCATCAAAATAGACTGTTCTACTCTATTTAGTGTTCTTAGATGTCTTAACTTGTTAGTTTAGCTTTTGGGCAACGTTTCGTTAGGTAAAGAAGCTAATAGACCAAGTTAAGTTCAAAATTGCACGAAACGCGGAAAAACTTGTCCATGCATAGAATTGAGCATCCCTAAGGCATCAAAATAGACCGTTCTACTCTATTTAGTGTTCTTAGATGTCTTAACTGTTGAATATATGTTTGAGTGATTACAACGGCGTGTTTTGATTGAACTTTGATCTATTGATTGTATTGAGAAACCTAGGTGCATATGCCTACTTGATTAGTTTAGGAATTCAAGACTTATATTAAACTAGTTCAATTGTGCTTATTTGATGATTTGATTATTGAACTAACATGAACTAATTGCAAGAAATCCTAAAAGGGTTTACATAGCACGTCTTGAGTTTAATTGTGTGTAGGATGATCAAGTTGGCCATGTATCAACATGGTGACCTTAACCGAACTGTAATGAAGACTTAATCAGTGTCAAACATGATTAAGAAAGTCAATTTCATGGTCAACATAATCAAGTTTTGCCAAAGATGTCTTGAAGCTTAATTGGGATCAATTGAAGCTAAATTAACTTTCTAGTCAAAGTCAGAATCGACGGACGTGACGTGGCAGCTGACATGGCATTGTTGACACGGCATTAATGACATGGCATTGATGACATGGCAAAGAAGACAAGTTAACCATAGTTACATCTTAACTGGAAGACTTGGAGCCAAAAAGAGAAGAGAAGGAAAAGTTAATTTGAAAGGAGGAGACAAGAGGTACAACAAGTCTTATGACAAGTTTTTCTCTTCACATGTGTGGGAAGCTTTATTTCAAAACCATTTCTCTTTCCCACCAAGACACTCCACATCCAATGGATCATATTCTCTCTACATCAAAATCACATTTTAATCCAATGGCCAAAGATTCAAGCTTTATTCTTATCTCTCCTACTTTGCATCCTATGGCCAAAATTGAATCTTCATTTGATCCAAAGGCCATCATTTATTCCACCTAAGAGACAAACTTTTCTCAAGTCAATTGTTGTATCTTTCAAGATGCATCTAAAGTCTATATCCATCCAAAAGCATGATTTACTCCACCTAAAAGACAAACTTTTCTCAAAGTCAATTGTTGTATCTTCCAAGATGCCTCCAAAGTCTATATCCATCCAAAAGCCATTATTTCTTCCTACCAAAAGAGACTTGTTGTAAACATTTTCACACTTCTCTAAGCCTTCTAACGTCTCTAATGATCCAAGGGTCCATATCTTTCATATCAATCCAATGGCCCTCATTTCATGAGCTTACACTCCACAATTTTCTATAAAAACTAACTCTTTGTCTATGGTGCATATACTTGGCCGAAAATTACACACTCTCTCTCTAGTGTTCTTCATCTTCTAAGCTTTCATTCTTTCACTCATTCATTTCTTGATTACATACTTGATTTTGAAGAGAGATCACACACACTAGCCAAGTAAAGCTTTATTGTTACTCTTGAGCCTTTCTTACCAGATTCTTATCATTTCCTCAAGAGTCATTCTACTTGCTTGAGCAATCTGATTTCCAGCACCTATAAGGCTTCATTCTATATCTCCATTTCACCATTCAAGCCTTATCACAACTGATTTTCGTCGGTTGATACACTACTCAAAATTTCACATACCCTAGCAACCAAAAAATCTCAAATCTGAGTTTTGTGCTTACCATTCCCATTCCAGCTTTTCAAGAGCTTCATTTGAGCCTTAGACACTTACAAATCCAGCTACTAAAAAGCCAGCCTTTGACCCTAAACTTATCTCATACCCGGCTATTCTTAGAGCCATTTTTGAGCTTGTATTTTGTTGATTGAGTTAGTGTGGTGAGCTACAAACCACACGGTGTGTAGAGTTTGGTGTGGTGAGCTATAAACCACACGGTGTGTAAAGTTTGGTGTTTGAGCTACAAAAACACTGGTTGTATGAGTTCCTCTTGACTCGGTTGAACAAGCTATAGTGGAGTGTTTGAAATTCCCAAGTGGGACTTGGGGAGTGGAGTAGGCTTGGGTTAAGCCGAACCACTATAAATCTCTTGCCTCTTTTACTTTCCAGCAATTTCAATTAGCATTGCATTCTCATATCATACGTACTTGAAATTGGATATTTAGGTTGCTAGATTCAAGTTTGTTTAAATTGATTGTTCTCCTTGACTCATATACATATACACTAGAATTTAATTTGGTATTTAGCTTCCGCTTAGGGTGAAATTTGATATAATTCATCGAAACCGAAAAAGGAGTGACCTAGTCTAAATTTGACTAAGGACACAATTCACCCCCCCTCTTGTGGTGCCATACATCCTAACAAGTGGTATTGGAGCAAGGTTACTTGCATATAGAAGTAATTGTCTTGTGCATTATTTGTGATTTTTGATATGGCATCTACTAGTGGTAGACATGATCATGTATTAGAGGGTCAATCTAGTGGTAGACCTCCATACTTTGATGGAGAAGACTATGACCATTGGAAGATGAGAATGAAACTTTATTTCATGTCTCTAGATATTGATTTGTGGTATGTCATAGAGGATGGACCTTATGAGCCTACTATCACCATCAAAGTTGGTGATGTTGAGAAGGAGATTTCAAAACCTAGGGATAAATGGGATGATAATGATAAGAAAAAGATTTCTTTGAATGCTAAAGCTATGTCTATTTTATTTAATGCATTAAATTCAATTGAAGCTAAACATATTTCTACATGCATTTCGGCTAAAGATATGTGGACTAGGTTAGAGATGAAGCATGAGGGAACTAATCAAGTAAAGGAGTCTAAGATTAACATGCTCATGCATTCATATGAATTGTTCACTATGCTTCCACATGAGTCTATTACCGATATGGATATTAGACTAACCAAAATTCTGAATTCTCTTGAATCTTTAGGGAAGACATTCTCCAATCAAGAAAAGGTACAAAAGTACTTGAGAAGTCTTCCGGAAGCATGGGATGCCAAAGTGACCGCCATCCAAGAAGCTAAAGATCTCAAAGTTTTTAAGTTGGATGAGCTTGTAGGATCACTTCTGGTATATGAGACAAACTTGAAGGCAAGAGAAGCTCAAAAAGAGGACACCAAAAAGAAGAGCATTGCTTTTGCCTCCAAGGGTGATAGTGAAGATGATTTGAGTGATGAAGAAGTAGCCTTAATGACAAGGAGGTTCAGGAGATACTTGATAAACAAGAAGAAGCAAGGTGGTAAATCTTTTGGCCACTCAAGGAGGGACAACTTCAAATCTGGCCGTGGGGATCAAAGTGACTCCAAAGGGAACCATGAGGAGCAAGACAAAGATTTGAGGTGCTTTGAGTGTGGCAAGAAGGGGCACATGAAGTATGAGTGTCCAAAGAAGAAAGATAAGAGCAAGGAGCAAACCAAGAGAGCCTTCAAAGCTACATGGAGTGATTCAGACTCCGAAAGCACTTCAAGTGAGGATGAGGTTGCTAAACTTTGCTTGATGGCCAAAGGAAACTCATCCAATCCGGATGAGGAGGTAAACTCTTTTGATCATGATGTTGATGATGTGTCTATTGATGATTTGCTTTCCTTACTCAATGACATGAATGCTAAGAATAGGAAAATGCATAAGGAAAAGAAACAATTGAAAAATGAGATTGATTGTTTAAATGCTAAGGTAGAAGAGCATGAAAAGACCATTGATGATCTCAATGCTAAATGTGATGAAAAGTGCGATATGCTTGCTGCCATGTGTGCTAATAACATGTCTAAGTGTGATCATGAACCTTTGATTGAAGATTTGCAATTTAAACTTAGTACCTTGCAAGAAGAGTATGATGATTTGAAATTGATTGCGATTGTGCCTAATGAGAACCAAGAGTCACATGATGACTCTATTGTTCAAAATGAATTAGACGCTTTGAAATTGAGATATGAGGATCTAGAGAAATCCTTCTCGAAGTTTAGTGTGGGATCTTCTAGACTTGATTCACTCTTATCATGCCTTAGACAATCTTTGGACAAATCGGGTTTAGGTTATGTTGGTGATGATGTAAAATTGAAGAAATGTTATATGCATGATATTTCTACATCTTTTGTATCACATGGATATTTGCATTCCTTGAATGACATGAAGGAGGATTGTTTTCCTAAGAAAATGATTTTTTCACCTCCTAACTACAATGCTTTGAATGATATGCATGCTAGTACTTAGAAATCACATCATGAACATGTATCATTTGTCCAACCCGTGGGACATAGGCCTATTCCCATTAAGGGTGTGCCAAATCCGCCTTGGAAGAAGGATATCAAATCTGGTCCCAAGAGACCCGTAGGGTTTCCTAAGAAATTAGGGCAACCCATAAGGTATTCTAGGGCTCCTAGAGCTCCACAAGGCTCCATGTATGCTAGCACTTCATTTCATTCTTCAAATGATACATATATGCATAACTTGAATGCCAAAGTTTTTCCAAAGTTTCAATATGTGTTTGGCAAGAAAGTTAAGCAAATGTGGGTTTCAAAGGGAACCAAGATTCTTGATGCTAACCTCGTAGGACCCAAAAGAAATTGGGTACCTAAAGCGAATTGAATTAATGTAGGTGTTCTTGAAAATCAAAAGTTCTAAGGCTTCCAAGTGGTACTTGGATAGTGGTTGCTCAAGACACATGACCGGGAACTCAAGTTCTTTTTCTTCTCTCAAGAAGTTCTCTAATGGTGGTCATGTGACTTTTGGTGACAACAAGAAGGGTAGGATCCTTGGTCAAGGATCCATAGGTGATGTATCCTCTTTCTCTATCTCTAATGTGCAATTAGTTGATGGATTATCTTTTAACCTTCTTAGTATTTCTCAATTGTGTGATGGTGGCTTGCGCATATGTTTTGATGATTCAAAGTGTGAGTTTTTAAATGCCATGAATGAATGTGTGCTTGTAGGAAAAAGAGATGGTAATGTGTATTCTATTAATTTGAAAGACTTGAATGATTGCAAGCTTAAATGCTTGATTTCCAATGTTAGTGATGTGAATATATGGCATAGAAGATTAGGACATATAGGAATTTCTACAATTGAAAAATTGGTTAGAAATAATCTAGTTAGAGGCATACCTTCTTTGAACTTTGACATGTATGATGTTTGTGAGCCTTGCATTAAAGGAAAGCACACTAGAGAGTCTTTCAAGTCTAAAAACCAGATTTCAACTACTAGGGTTTTAGAACTTTTGCATCTTGATTTGTTTGGTCCAAGTAGAGTAAAAAGTCTAGGTGGTAGATCCTATGCCTTCGTGATTTTTGATGACTATTCTAGATATACTTGGGTGATTTTCCTTGCACATAAACATGAGACCATTCATG
Source organism: Tripterygium wilfordii (assembly GCF_013401445.1). Taxonomy (NCBI): domain Eukaryota; kingdom Viridiplantae; phylum Streptophyta; class Magnoliopsida; order Celastrales; family Celastraceae; genus Tripterygium; species Tripterygium wilfordii. Next base: position 102,119 of record NW_024056371.1, on the reverse strand, counting down.
AGTTTTCAAAACTAATCAAGAGGCTTCAAAATGAAAAGAACATAAGCATTAGCAAGATTAGGAGTGATCATGGAGGAGAATTTGATAATCATGCATTTATTGATCTATGTAATGAATATGGCATTAGACATGATTTCTCTTCACCTAGAACACCCCAACAAAATGGGGTAGTAGAAAGGAAAAATAGAACTTTGCAAGAAATTGCTAGGACTATGCTTTGTGAACATGATTTGCCTAAGTTCTTGTGGGCCGAGGCCATTAATTGTGCATGCTATGTTACAAATAGGTTGTCTATTAGAAAGAAGATAAATAAGACACCTTATGAGATTTGGAATGATAGAAAACCTAAGGTTGACTACTTTAGAGTTTTTGGTTGCAAATGTTATGTATTAAACACTAAGGATGACTTAGATAAATTTGATGCAAAATCTACCCCTTGTGTATTTGTTGGCTATGCTTTAACTTCTAGAGCTTATAGAGTTTACAATCCAAAATCTATGAGAATAGAAGAGTCCATTCATGTTAAATTTATTGAAACTCTTGCACTTGACCCTTTGCTTGAGAATGATGATATTGAGTTAGGTTTGGAGAAGTTGAGCTTAAAAGATGATAAAGATGACTCTCCTACACCTAAAGATGATGGACCAAGCAAAGAGGGAGGAAATGAACACGAGGAGACACAAAATAGTGATGCACCAGTGGGCTTGGAAGAAAGTGAGGTTGCACCTGTGGCCTCCAATAATGAAACTACAGCTCCTACATCATGGCTGAAAGTGAAGGACAAACACAAGCATCCCAAACAACTCATAATTGGCGATTTGCATCAAGGGGTAAGGACTCGTAGATCTCACTTAGCTCCTAATGATAATGACATGCATGCTAATGTGGTAGATAATGTGACTGCAAATTTAATGAATACTGCTTTAATTGTTGATGTGCATGGTTCGTATGCCTTAATTTCTCTAATAGAACCTAGAAACATTGATGATGCTTTGCTTGATGATAAATGGATTATTACTATGCAAGATGAGTTGAATCAATTCACTAGGAATGAAGTTTGGCATTTAGTTCCAAGACCTAAAGACCAAATCATAATTGGAACTAAATGGGTGTTTAAGAACAAAATGAATGAAAATGGTGAAACTATTAGAAACAAGGCTAGGTTGGTTGCACAAGGGTACAACCAAGAAGAAGGGATTGACTATGAAGAAACATTTGCACCCGTAGCTAGGTTAGAAGCTATTAGGTTGCTTATGGCATTTGCATGTTTCAAAGGTTTTAAACTTTATCAAATGGATGTCAAAAGTGCATTTTTGAATGGTTTTATCAATGAGAATGTATATGTAAAGCAACCACCCGGATTTGAAGATCCTAACTTTCCAAACCATGTTTATAAAATGACAAAAGACTTGTATGGTTTGAAACAAGCACCTAGGGCATGGTATGATAGACTTTCTTCATTCTTAATTCAAAATGGTTTTAAAAGAGGAAGAATTGATAGCACTTTGTTTTTAAAGGAAAAATGTCATGACATGCTTATTGTTCAAATATATGTAGATGACATTATATTTGGTGCTACTAATGAGGCTATGTGCAAAGAGTTTGAGTCTTGCATGAAAAATGAATTTGAGATGTCTATGATGGGTGAACTTATATTCTTTTTAGAGCTGCAAGTTAAACAAACTAAGAAAGGTATACATATTAGTCAAACTAAATATATTCATGATATGCTTAAAAAGTTTGGTTTTGATTCCTTGAATCCTTCTCCTACTCCTATGAGTGTGTCAACTAAACTTGAAAAAGATGAAGATGGACAACCTTATGATTCTAAAATGTATAGGTCCATGATTGGTTCACTTTTATATATGACATCTAGTAGACCCGACATTATGTTTAGTGTATGCATGTGTGCTAGATTTCAAAGTCAACCTATGCATTCTCATTTTGTAACAGCCCGACCCACTAAAGCCCAATCTCCCCACCAACCACTGAACTTGGCCCATACCAAGCCCAGCCTGGCAGTTCCCAACCTCTCCTGGCCCATACCAGAAAAGATTGGACAATAGTTTAAGGTCTGCAGCGTGTTATATTCTGCACCCAAGACTCGTCCCTGGCCGATGTGGTATTTCATCCAGAATAGTAACCCCCACACCTCGCCTCATATGACGCAGAGCAGGGACGAGTCTTGGGTGCAGAATATAACACGCTGCAGACCTTAAACTATTGTCCAATCTTTTCTGGTATGGGCCAGGAGAGGTTGGGAACTGCCAGGCTGGGCTTGGTATGGGCCAAGTTCAGTGGTTGGTGGGGAGATTGGGCTTTAGTGGGTCGGGCTGTTACAGTTGGTATCGGAGCCGACCTGGTGGGTATGTGGGTTTCGTCCCTCACGTCTAACCGGGGCGCGGTGCCCGTGTCTGGCGTGACCCACGGGGACGTGGGCTCCTAAGGGGGGTGGACTGTAATGCCCTGCTCTGCGTCATATGAGGCGAGGTGTGGGGGTTACTATTCTGGATGAAATACCACATCGGCCAGGGACGAGTCTTGGGTGCAGAATATAACACGCTGCATACCTTAAACTATTGTCCAATCTTTTCTGGTATGGGCCAGGAGAGGTTGGGAACTGCCAGGCTGGGCTTGGTATGGGCCAAGTTCAGTGGTTGGTGGGGAGATTGGGCTTTAGTGGGTCGGGCTGTTACACATTTCCTAGCGGTTAAGAGAATATTTAGGTACCTTAGGCATACATCAACTCTTGGCATATGGTATGATAAAAGTTCTTTGTTTGATTTATATGCATATAGTGATGCTGATTTTGCTGGGTGTAAAATAAATAGAAAGAGTACTTCGGGTACATGTCAATTCCTAGGAAGTATGCTTATTTCTTGGTTCTCCAAGAAACAACCTTGTGTAGCCCTATCTACCACCGAAGCTGAATATATGGCTATAGGAAGTTGTTGTGCTCAACTCTTATGGATTAGACAACAACTAAATGATTTTGGACTTAAATTAAAAGATATTCCTATATATTGTGATAATACTAGTGCCATTAGTCTTTCTAAAAATCCGGTGCATCATTCTAAGGCTAAACATATTGAAATTAGGCATCATTTTATTAGAGACCATGTGACTCAAGGGACAATTAAATTAGATTATGTGGACACAATGAACCAACTTGCGGACATACTAACGAAACCTCTAAACCAAGAGAGATTTGAATTTTTAAGAGGTAATCTTGGCATGAGAATGATTCCTTGATATGTGTATGAATTTTATGCATTGCTTATATTGAACACCTTTTGGATGCATTTACAAAATAAAGGGGGAGAAATATACTTTGAACTTTAAAGTTTGGTATGCATAGGTTAAGGGGGAGGAACTTGAATGTCATATTGTATAGACCTTGCCTATTGATACTTTACTTGTCTTGAATTGCAATTCCCTTGTGTTTATTGAAACATATGCTTATAGGAAGTCTATTTGTGTGAAGCATAATGTGAGGGGGAGAGTTTCTCATGTGAATTAAAGAAAATAGCTCAAAGTTACATAAGTTATTTTGTAATCATCAAAAGGGGGAGAATGTTGAATATATGTTTGAGTGATTACAACGGCGTGTTTTGATTGAACTTTGATCTATTGATTGTATTGAGAAACCTAGGTGCATATGCCTACTTGATTAGTTTAGGAATTCAAGACTTATATTAAACTAGTTCAATTGTGCTTATTTGATGATTTGATTATTGAACTAACATGAACTAATTGCAAGAAATCCTAAAAGGGTTTACATAGCACGTCTTGAGTTTAATTGTGTGTAGGATGATCAAGTTGGTCATGTATCAACATGGTGACCTTAACCGAACTGTAATGAAGACTTAATCAGTGTCAAACATGATTAAGAAAGTCAATTTCGTGGTCAACATAATCAAGTTTTGCCAAAGATGTCTTGAAGCTTAATTGGGATCAATTGAAGTAAAATTAACTTTCTAGTCAAAGTCAGAATCGACGGACGTGACGTGGCAGCTGACATGGCATTGTTGACACGGCATTAATGACATGGCATTGATGACATGGCAAAGAAGACAAGTTAACCATAGTTACATCTTAACTGGAAAACTTGGAGCCAAAAAGAGAAGAGAAGGAAAAGTTAATTTGAAAGGAGGAGACAAGAGGTACAACAAGTCTTATGACAAGTTTTTCTCTTCACATGTGTGGGAAGCTTTATTTCAAAACCATTTCTCTTTCCCACCAAGACACTCCACATCCAATGGATCATATTCTCTCTACATCAAAATCACATTTTAATCCAATGGCCAAAGATTCAAGCTTTATTCTTATCTCTCCTACTTTACATCCTATGGCCAAAATTGAATCTTCATTTGATCCAAAGGCCATCATTTATTCCACCTAAGAGACAAACTTTTCTCAAGTCAATTGTTGTATCTTTCAAGATGCATCTAAAGTCTATATCCATCCAAAAGCCATGATTTACTCCACCTAAAAGACAAACTTTTCTCAAAGTCAATTGTTGTATCTTCCAAGATGCCTCCAAAGTCTATATCCATCCAAAAGCCATTATTTCTTCCTACCAAAAGAGACTTGTTGTAAACATTTTCACACTTCTCTAAGCCTTCTAACGTCTCTAATGATCCAAGGGTCCATATCTTTCATATCAATCCAATGGCCCTCATTTCATGAGCTTACACTCCACAATTTTCTATAAAAACTAACTCTTTGTCTATGGTGCATATACTTGGCCGAAAATTACACTCTCTCTCTCTAGTGTTCTTCATCCTCTAAGCTTTCATTCTTTCACTCATTCATTTCTTGATTACATACTTGATTTTGAAGAGAGATCACACACACTAGCCAAGTAAAGCTTTATTGTTACTCTTGAGCCTTTCTTACCAGATTCTTATCATTTCCTCAAGAGTCATTCTACTTGCTTGAGCAATCTGATTTCCAGCACCTATAAGGCTTCATTCTATATCTCCATTTCACCATTCAAGCCTTATCACAACTGATTTTCGTCGGTTGATACACTACTCAAAATTTCACATACCCTAGCAACCAAAAAATCTCAAATCTGAGTTTTGTGCTTACCATTCCCATTCCAGCTTTTCAAGAGCTTCATTTGAGCCTTAGACACTTACAAATCCAGCTACTAAAAAGCCAGCCTTTGACCCTAAACTTATCTCATACCCGGCTATTCTTAGAGCCATTTTTGAGCTTGTATTTTGTTGATTGAGTTAGTGTGGTGAGCTACAAACCACACGGTGTGTAGAGTTTGGTGTGGTGAGCTATAAACCACACGGTGTGTAAAGTTTGGTGTTTGAGCTACAAAAACACTGGTTGTATGAGTTCCGCTTGACTCGGTTGAACAAGCTATAGTGGAGTGTTTGAAATTCCCAAGTGGGACTTGGGGAGTGGAGTAGGCTTGGGTTAAGCCGAACCACTATAAATCTCTTGCCTCTTTTACTTTCCAGCAATTTCAATTAGCATTGCATTCTCATATCATACGTACTTGAAATTGGATATTTAGGTTGCTAGATTCAAGTTTGTTTAAATTGATTGTTCTCCTTGACTCATATACATATACACTAGAATTTAATTTGGTATTTAGCTTCCGCTTAGGGTGAAATTTGATATAATTCATCGAAACCGAAAAAGGAGTGACCTAGTCTAAATTTGACTAAGGACACAATTCACCCCCCCTCTTGTGGTGCCATACATCCTAACATTAACTTGCTAGTTTAGCTGTTGGGCAACGTTTCGTTAGGTAAAGAAGCCAATAGACCAAGTTAAGTTCAAAATTGCACGAAACGTGAAAAACTTATCCACACATAGAATTGAGCATTCCTAAGACATAAAAATAGACCGTTATACTCTATTTAGTGTTCTTAGAAGTCTTAACTTGCTAGTTTAGCTTTTGGGTAACGTTTCGTGAGGTAAAGAAGCCAATAGACCAAGTTAAGTTCAAAATTGCACGAAACGTGAAAAACTTATGCACGCATAGAATTGAGCATTCCTAAGGCATCAAAATAGACCGTTATACTCTATTTAGTGTTCTTAGAAGTCTTAACTTGCTAGTTTAGCTTTTGGACAACGTTTCGTTAGGTAAAGAAGCCAATAGACCAAGTTAAGTTCAAGATTGCACGAAACGTGAAAAAGTTGTCTATGCATAGAATTGAGCATTTCTAAGGCGTCAAAATAGACCGTTATACTCTATTTAGTGTTCTTAGAAGTCTTAACTTGCTAATTTAGCTTTTGGGCAATTTTTCGTTAGGTAAAGAAGCTAACAGACCAACTTCAGTCAAAATTGCACGAAACGTGAAAAACTTGTCCATGCATAGAATTGAGCATTCCTAAGGCATCAAAATAGACCGTTATACTCTATTTAGTGTTCTTAGAAGTCTTAACTTGCTAGTTTAGCTTTTGGGCAACGTTTCGTTAGGTAAGGAAGCCAATAGACCAAGTTAAGTTCAAAATTGCATGAAACATGTAAAACTTATGCACGCATAAAATTGAGCATTCCTAAGGCATCAAAATAGACCGTTATACTCTATTTAGTGTTCTTAGAAGTCTTAACTTGCTAGTTTATCTTTTGGACAACGTGTCGTTTGGTAAAGAAGCAAACAGACCAAGTTAAGTTCATAATTGCACGAAATGAGAAAAACCTGTCTATGCAGAGAATTGAGCATTCCTAAGGCATCAAAATAGACCGTTATACTCTATTTACTGTTCTTAGAAGTCTTAACTTGCTAGTTTAACTTTTGGGCAACGTTTCGTTAGGTAAAGAAGCTAATAGACCAAGTTAAGTTCAAAATTGCACCAAACACGAAAAACTTGTCCATGCGTAGAATTGAGCATTTCTAAGGCATCAAAATAAACCGTTCTACTCTATTTAGTGTTCTTAGATGTCTTAACTTGCTAGTTTAGCTTTTGGGCAATGTTTCGTTAGGTAAAGAAGCCAATAGACCAAGTTAAGTTCAAAATTGCACGAAACGTGAAAAACTTATCCACAGATAGAATTGAGCATTACTAAGACATCAAAATAGACCGTTATACTCTATTTAGTGTTCTTAGAAGTCTTAACTTGCTAGTTTATCTTTTGGGTAACGGTTCGTTAGGTAAAGAAGCCAATGGACCAAGTTAAGTTCAAAATTGCACGAAACATGAAAAACTTATGCACGCATAGAATTGAGCATTTCTAAGGCATCAAAATAGACCGTTATACTCTATTTAGTGTTCTTAGAAGTCTTAACTTGCTAGTTTATCTTTTGGACAACGTGTCGTTCGGTAAAGAAGCAAACAGACCAAGTTAAGTTCAAAATTGCACGAAATGAGAAAAACCTGTCTATGCAGAGAATTACGCATTCCTAAGGCATCAAAATAGACCGTTTTACTCTATTTACTGTTCTTAGAAGTCTTAACTTGCTAGTTTAACTTTTGGGCAACGTTTCGTTAGGTAAAGATGCTAATAGACCAAGTTAAGTTCCAAATTGCACGAAACGCGAAAAACTTATCCATGCATAGAATTGAGCATTCCTAATGCATCAAAATAGACCGTTCTACTCTATTTAGTGTTCTTAGACGTCTTAACTTGCTAGTTTAGCTTTTGGGCAACGTTACGTTAGGTAAAGAAGCGAATAGACCAAGTTAAGTTCAAAATTGCAAGAAACGTGAAAAACTTATCCACACATAGAATTGAGCATTTCTAAGACATCAAAATAGTCCGTTATACTCTATTTAGTGTTCTTAGAAGTCTTAACTTGCTAGTTTAGCTTTTGGGCAACGTTTCGTTAGGTAAAGAAGCCAATAGACCAAGTTAAGTTCAAAATGGCACGAAAAGTGAAAAACTTCTCCATGCGTAGAATTGAGCATTACTAAGGCATCAAAATACACCGTTATACTCTATTTAGTTTTCTTAGAAGTCTTAACTTTCTAATTTAGCTTTTGGGCAACGTTTCGTTAGGTAAAGAAGCCAATAGACCAAGTTAAGTTCAAAATTGCACAAATGAGAAAAACTTATGGACACATAGAATTGAGCATTCCTAAGGCATCAAATAGGACGTTATACTCTATTTAGTGTTATTAATAGTCTTAACTTGCTAGTTTAGCTTGTGGACAACGTTTCGTTCGGTAAAGAAGCCAACAGACCAAGTTAAGTTCAAAATGGCACGAAAAGTGAAAAACTTGTCCATGCGTAGAATTGAGCATTCCTAAGGCATCAAAATAGACCGTTCTACTCTATTTAGTGTTCTTAGATGTCTTAACTTGCTAGTTTAGCTTTTGGGCAACGTTTCGTAGGTAAAGAAGTCAATAGACCAAGTTAAGTTCAAAATTGCACAAAACGTGAAAAATTTATCCACGCATAGAATTGAGCATTCCTAAGGCATCAAATAGACCGTTATACTCTATTTAGTGTTCTTACAAGTCTTAACTGGCTAGTTTAGCATTTGGACAACGATTCGTTAAGTAAAGAAGCCAATTCACCAAGTTAAGTTCAAGATTGCACGAAACGTGAAAAACTTGTCTATGCATAGAATTGAGCATTCCTAAGACATCAAAATAGATCGTTATACTCTACTTACTGTTCTTAGAAGTCTTAACTTGCTAGTTTAGCTTTTGGGTAACGTTTCGTTAGATAAAGAAGCTAATATACCAAGTTAAGTTCAAAATTACACGAAACGTGAAAAACTTGTCCATGCATAGAATTGAGCATTCCTAAGGCATCAAAATAAACCGTTCTACTCTATTTAGTGTTCTTAGATGTCTTAACTTGCTAGTTAGCTTTTGGGCAACGTTTCGTTAGGTAAAGAAGCCAATAGACCAAGTTAAGTTCAAAATAGCACGAAACGTGAAAAACTTATCCACACATAGAATTGAGCATTTCTAAGACATCAAAATAGACCGTTATACTCTATTTAGTGTTCTTAGAAGTCTTAACTTGCTAGTTTAGCTTTTGGGTAACGTTTCGTTAGGTAAAGAAGCCAATAGCCCAAGTTAAGTTCAAAATTTCACGAAACATGAAAAACTTATGCACGCATAGAATTGAGCATTTCTAAGGCATCAAAATAGACCGCTATACTCTATTTAGTGTTCTTAGAAGTCTTAACTTGCTAAATTATCTTTTGGACAACGTGTCGTTCGGTAAAGAAGCAAACAGACCAAGTTAAGTTCAAAATTGCACGAAATGAGAAAAAACCTGTCTATGCAGAGAATTGCGCATTCCTAAGGCATCAAAATAGACCGATATACTCTATTTACTGTTCTTAGAAGTCTTAACTTGCTAGTTTAACTTTTGGGCAACGTTTCGCTAGGTAAAGATGCTAATAGACCAAGTTAAGTTCAAAATTGCACGAAACGCGAAAAACTTATCCATGCATAGAATTGAGCATTCCTAATGCATCAAAATAGACCGTTCTACTCTATTTAGTGTTCTTAGACGTCTTAACTTGCTAGTTTAGCTTTTGGGCAACGTTACGTTTGGTAAAGAAGCGAATAGACCAAGTTAAGTTCAAAATTGCACGAAACGTGAAAAACTTAACCACACATAGAATTGAGCATTCCTAAGACATCAAAATAGACCGTTATACTCTATTTAGTGTTCTTAGAAGTCTTAACTTGCTAGTTTAGCTTTTGGGCAACATTTCGTTAGGTAAAGAAGCCAATAGACCAAGTTAAGTTCAAAATGGCACGAAAAGTGAAAAACTTCTCCATGCGTAGAATTGAGCATTCCTAAGGCATCAAAATAGACCGTTATACTCTATTTAGTGTTCTTAGAAGTCTTAACTTGCTAATTTAGCTTTTGGGCAACGTTTCGTTAGGTAAAGAAGCCAATAGACCAAGTTAAGTTCAAAATTGCACGAAATGAGAAAAACTTATGCACACATAGAATTGAGCATTCCTAAGGCATCAAAATAGACCGTTATACTCTATTTAGTGTTCTTAATAGTCTTAACTTGCTAGTTTAGCTTTTGGACAACGTTTCGTTCGGTAAAGAAGCCAACAGACCAAGTTAAGTTCAAAATGGCACGAAAAGTGAAAAACTTGTCCAGGCGTAGAATTGAGCATTCCTAAGGCATCAAAATAGACCGTTCTACTCTATTTAGTGTTCTTAGATGTCTTAACTTGCTAATTTAGCTTTTGGGCAACGTTTCATTAGGTAAAGAAGCCAATAGACCAAGTTAAGTTCAAAATTGCACGAAAAGTGAAAAAATTTATTCCACGCATAGAATTGAGCATTTCTAAGGCATCAAATAGACCATTATACTCTATTTAGTGTTCTTAGAAGTCTTAACTGGCTAGTCTAGCATTTGGACAACGATTCGTTAGGTAAAGAAGCCAATTGACCAAGTTAAGTTCAAGATTGCACGAAAAGTGAAAAACTTGTCTTTGCATAGAGTTGAGCATTCCTAAGGCATCAAAATAGACCGTTATACTCTATTTACTGTTCTTAGAAGTCTAAACTTGCTAGTTTAGCTTTTGGGTAACGTTTCGTTTAGGTAAGAAGCTAATAGACCAAGGTAAGTTCAAAATTGCACGAAACGCGAAAAACTTATCCATGCATAGAATTGAGCATTCCTAATGCATCAAAATAGACCGTTATACTCTATTTAGTGTTCTTAGAAGTCTTAACTTGCTAGTTTAGCTTTTGGGCAACGTTGCGTTAGGGTAAAGAAGCCAATAGACCAAGTTAAGTTCAAAATTGCAAGAAAAGTGAAAAATACTTCTCACATGCATAGAATTGAGCATTCCTAAGGACATCAAAATAGACCGTTATACTCTATTTAGTGTTCTTAGAAGTCTTAACTTGCTAGTTTAGGCTTTTGGCAACGTTTCGTTAGGTAAAGAAGCCAATAGACCAAGTTAAGTTCAAAATGGCACGAAAAGTGAAAAACTTGCTCCATGCGTAGAATTGAGCATTCCTAAGGCATCAAAATAGACCGTTCTACTCTATTTAGTGTTCTTAGATGTCTTAACTTGCTAGTTTAGCTTTTGGGCAACGTTTCGTTAGGTAAAGAAGCAATAGACTAAGTTAAGTTCAAAAATTGCACGAAACAGTGAAAAAACTTATGCACACATAGAATTGAGCATTCGTAATGCATTAAAATAGGACTTTATACTCTATTTAGTGTTCTTAATACGTCTTAACTTGCTAGTTCAGCTTTGTGGACAACGTGTCGTTCGGTAAAGAAGCCAACATGACCAAGTTAAGTTCAAAATTGCATGAAAAGTGAAAAACTTGTCAATGCGTAGAATTGAGCATTTCCTAAGGCATCAAAATAGACCGTTCTACTCTATTTAGTGTTCTTAGATAGTCTTAACTTGCTAGTTTAGCTTTTGGGCTAACGTTTCGTTAGGTAAAGAAGCCAAACAGACCAAGTTAAGTTCAAAATGGCACGAAAAGTGAAAAAACCTGTCATATGCGTGAATTGAGCATTCCTATGGCATCAAAATAGACCGTTCTACTCTATTTAGTGTTCTTAGATGTCTTAACTTGCTAGTTTAGACTTTTGGGCAACGTTCGTTAGGTAAAGAAGCGAATAGACCAAGTTAAGTTCAAAATTGCACGAAACGCGAAAAACTTGTCCATGCATAGAATTGAGCATTCCTAAGGCATCAAAATAGACCGTTATACTCTATTTAGTGTTCTTAATACGTCTTAACTTGCTAGTTTAGCTTTGGACAACGTTTACGTTCGGTAAAGAAGCCAACAGACCAAGTTAAGTTCAAAATGGCAACGAAAAGTGAAAAACTTGTCCAGACGTAGAATTGAGCATTCCTAACGCATCAAAAATAGACCGTTCTACTCTATTTAGATGTTCTTAGATGTCTTAACTTGCTAGTTTAGCTTTTGGGCAACGTTTCGTTAGGTAAATGAAGCCAATAGACTAAGGTTAAGTTCAAAATTGCACGAAACGTGAAAAAACTTATCCATGCATAGAATTGAGCATTCCTAATGCCATCAAAATAGACCGTTCTACTCTATTTAGTGTTCTTAGACGTCTTAACTTTCTAAGTTTAGCTTTTGGCAACGTTTCGTTAGGTAAAGAAGCCAATTGACCAAGTTAAGTTCAAGATTGCACGAAACGTGAAAAAACTTGTCTATGCAATAGAATTGAGCATATTCTAAGGCATCAAAAATAGGACCGTTATACTCTATTTAGTGTTCTTAGAGTGCTTAACTTGCTAGTTTATCTTTTGGACAACGTGTCATTTCGGTAAAGAAGCAAACAGACCAAGTTAAGTTCAAATTGCACGAAATGAGAAAACCTGTCTATGCAGAGAATTGCGCATTCCTAAGCATCAAATAGACCGTTATACTCTATTTACTGTTCTTAGAAGTCTTAACTTGCTAGTTTAACTTTTGGGGCAACGATTTCGTTAGGTAAAGATGCTAATAGACCAAGTTAAGTTCAAAATTGCACGAAACGCGAAAAACTTTATCCATGCATAGAATTGAGCATTCCTAATGCATCAAAAATAGACCGTTCTACTCTATTTAAGTGTTCTTAGACGTCTTAACTTGCTAGTTAGCTTTTGGGCAACTTACGTAGGTAAAGAAGCTAATAGACCAAGTTAAGTTCAAAATTGCAAGAAACGTGAAAAAACTTATCCACACATAGAATTGAGCTTCCTAAGACATCAAAAATAGACCGTTCTACTCTATTTAGTGTTCTTAGACGTCTTAACTTGCTAGTTTAGCTTTTGGGCAACGTTACGTTAGGTAAAGAAGCGAATAGACCAGTTAAGTTCAAAATTGGCACGAAACGTGGAACAAACTTATCCACACTATAGATTGAGCATTCCTAAGCCATCAAAATAAGACCGTTATACTCTATTTTAGTGTTCTTAGAAGTCTTAACTTGCTAGTTTAGCTTTTGGGCACGTTTTCGTAGGTAAAGAGCCAATAGACCCAAGTTAAGTTCAAAATTGGCAACGAAATAAGTGAAAAACTTTCTCCATGCGTAGAATTGAGCATTCCTAAGTCATCAAAATAGACCGTTTATACTCTATTTAGTGTTCTTAGAGTCTTAACTTGCTATTTTAGCTTTTGGGCAACGTTTCGTTAGGTAAAGAAGCCAATAGACCAAGTTAATTCAAAATTGCACGAAAAGTGAGTAAAAACTTATGCACAGCATAGAATTGAGCATTCGTAAGGCATCAAAATAGATCATTATACTCTATTTAGTGTTCTTATAAGTCTTAACTGGCTAGTTTAGCATTTGGACAACGATGTCGTTAGGTAAAGAAGCAATTGACCAAGTAAGTTCAAGATTGCACGAAAAGTGAAAAACTTGTCTATGCATAGAATTGAGCATTCCTAAGGCATCAAAATAGACCTGTTATACTCTATTTACTATTCTTAGAAGTCTTAACTTGCTAGCTTAGCTTTTGGGTAACGTTTCGTTAGGTAAAAAGCTAATAGACCAAGTTAAGTTCAAATTGCACGAAACGTGAAAAACTTATCATGCATAGAATTGAGCATTCCTATTGCATCAAAATAGACCGTTCTACTCTATTTAGTGTTCTTAGACGTCTTAATTTGCTAGTTTAGCTTTTGGGCAACGTTACGTTAGGTAAAGAAGCGAATAGACCAAGTTAAGTTCAAAATGCAAGAAACGGAACAACTTATCCCACATAGAATTGAGCATTCCTAAGACATCAAAATATGACCGTTATACTCTATTTAGTGTTCTTAGAAGTCTTAACTTGCTAGTTTAGCTTTTGGGCAACGTTTCGTTAGGTAAAGAAGCCAATAGACCAAGTTAAGTTCAAAATTGCACGAAAAGTGAAAAACTTCCATGCATAGAATTGAGCATTCCTAAGGCATCAAAATAGACCGTTATACTCTATTTAGTGTTCTTAGAAGTCTTAACTTGCTAGTTTAGCTTTTGGGCAACGTTTCGTTAGGTAAAGAAGCCAATAGACCAAGTTAAGTTCAAAATTGCACGAAAGTGAAAAACTTATGCACACAGAATTGAGCATTCCTAAGGCATCAAAATAGACCGTTATACTCTATTTAGTGTTCTTAGAAGTCTTAACTTGCTAGTTTAGCTTTTGGGCAACGTTTCGTTGGTAAAGAAGCCAATAGACCAAGTTAAGTTCAAAATTGCACGAAAGTGAAAAACTTGTCATGCATAGAATTGAGCATTCCTAAGGCATCAAAATAGACCGTTCTACTCTATTAGTGTTCTTAGACGTCTTAACTTGCTAGTTTAGCTTTTGGGCAACGTTACGTTAGGTAAAGAAGCCAATAGACCAAGTTAAGTTCAAAAATGGCAAGAAAAGTGAAAAACTTATCCACATGCGATAGAATTGAGCATTCCTAAGGCATCAAAATAGACCGTTCTACTCTATTTAGTGTTCTTAGATCTTAACTTGCTAGTTTAGCTTTTGGGCAACGTTTCGTTAGGTAAAGAAGCCAATAGACCAAGTTAAGTTCAAAATTGCACGAAACGTGAAAAACTTGTCTGCATAGAATTGAGCATTCCTAAGGCATCAAAATAGACCGTTCTACTCTATTTAGTGTTCTTAGATGTCTTAACTTGCTAGTTTAGCTTTTGGGCAACGTTTCGTTAGGTAAAGAAGCCAATAGACCAAGTTAAGTTCAAAATTGCACGAAACTGAAAAACTTATGCAGCATAGAATTGAGCATTCCTAAGGCATCAAAATAGACCGTTATACTCTATTTAGTGTTCTTAGAAGTCTTAACTTGCTAGTTTAGCTTTTGGACAACGTTCGTTAGGTAAAGAAGCCAATAGACCAAGTTAAGTTCAAAATTGCACGAAATGAAAAACTTATGCAAGAATTGAGCATTCCTAAGGCATCAAAATAGACCGTTATACTCTATTTAGTGTTCTTAGAAGTCTTAACTTGCTAGTTTAGCTTTTGGGCAACGTTTCGTTCGGTAAAGAAGCAATAGACCAAGTTAAGTTCAAAATTGCACGAAACGTGAAAAACTTTCCATGCATAGAATTGAGCATTCCTAAGGCATCAAAATAGACCGTTTACTCTATTTAGTGTTCTTAGAAGTCTTAACTTGCTAGTTTAGCTTTTGGGCAACGTTCGTTAGGTAAAGAAGCCAATAGACCAAGTTAAGTTCAAAATTGCACGAAACGTGAAAAACTTATCCACATAGAATTGAGCATTCCTAAGGCATCAAAATAGACCGTTATACTCTATTTAGTGTTCTTAGAAGTCTTAACTTGCTAGTTTAGCTTTTGGGCAACGTTTTGTTAGGTAAAGAAGCCAATAGACCAAGTTAAGTTCAAAATTGCACGAAAGTGAAAAACTTATCCATGCATAGAATTGAGCATTCCTAAGGCATCAAAATAGACCGTTATACTCTATTTAGTGTTCTTAAAGTCTTAACTTGCTAGTTTAGCTTTTGGGCAACGTTTCGTTAGGTAAAGAAGCCAATAGACCAAGTTAAGTTCAAAATGCACGAAATGAAAAACTTATCACACATAGAATTGAGCATTCCTAAGGCATCAAAATAGACCGTTATACTCTATTTAGTGTTCTTAATGTCTTAACTTGCTAGTTTAGCTTTTGGCAACGTTTCGTTCGGTAAAGAAGCCAATAGACCAAGTTAAGTTCAAAATGCACGAAAGTGAAAAACTTTCCATGCATAGAATTGAGCATTCCTAAGGCATCAAAATAGACCGTTATACTCTATTTAGTGTTCTTAGATCTTAACTTGCTAGTTTAGCTTTTGGGCAACGTTTCGTTAGGTAAAGAAGCCAATAGACCAAGTTAAGTTCAAAATTGCACGAAACGTGAAAAATTATCCATGCATAGAATTGAGCATTCCTAAGGATCAAAATAGACCGTTATACTCTATTTAGTGTTCTTAGAAGTCTTAACTTGCTAGTTTAGCTTTTGGACAACGTTTCGTTAGGTAAAGAAGCCAATAGACCAAGTTAAGTTCAAAATTGCACGAAACGTGAAAAACTTGTCCATGCATAGATTGAGCATTCCTAAGGCATCAAAATAGACCGTTATACTCTATTTAGTGTTCTTAGAAGTCTTAACTTGCTAGTTTAGCTTTGGGCAACGTTTCGTTAGGTAAAGAAGCCAATAGACCAAGTTAAGTTCAAAATTGCACGAAACGTGAAAAACTTGTCCATGCATAGAATTGAGCATTCCTAAGGCATCAAAATAGACCGTTATACTCTATTTAGTGTTCTTAGAAGTCTTAACTTGCTAGTTTAGCTTTTGGGCAACGTTTCGTTAGGTAAAGAAGCAATAGACCAAGTTAAGTTCAAAATTGCACGAAACGTGAAAAACTTGTCCATGCATAGAATTGAGCATTCCTAAGGCATCAAAATAGACCGTTTATACTATTTAGTGTTCTTAGAAGTCTTAACTTGCTAGTTTAGCTTTTGGGCAACGTTTCGTTAGGTAAAGAAGCAATAGACCAAGTTAAGTTCAAAATTGCACGAAACGTGAAAAACTTATCCATGCATAGAATTGAGCATTCCTAAGGCATCAAAATAGACCGTTATACTCTATTTAGTGTTCTTAGAAGTCTTAACTTGCTAGTTTAGCTTTTGGACAACGTTTCGTTAGGTAAAGAAGCCAATAGACCAAGTTAAGTTCAAAATTGCACGAAATGAAAAACTTATCCACATAGAATTGAGCATTCCTAAGGCATCAAAATAGACCGTTATACTCTATTTAGTGTTCTTAGAGTCTTAACTTGCTAGTTTAGCTTTTGGACAACGTTTCGTTAGGTAAAGAAGCCAATAGACCAAGTTAAGTTCAAAATGCACGAAAGTGAAAAACTTGTCCATGCGTAGAATTGAGCATTCCTAAGGCATCAAAATAGACCGTTATACTCTATTTAGTGTTCTTAGAAGTCTTAACTTGCTAGTTTAGCTTTTGGGCAACGTTTCGTTAGGTAAAGAAGCCAATAGACCAAGTTAAGTTCAAAATGGCACGAAAGTGAAAAACTTCCATGCGTGAATTGAGCATTCCTAAGGCATCAAAATAGACCGTTATACTCTATTTAGTGTTCTTAGAAGTCTTAACTTGCTAGTTTAGCTTTTGGGCAACGTTTCGTTAGGTAAAGAAGCCAATAGACCAAGTTAAGTTCAAAATGCACGAAAAGTGAAAAACTTGTCCATGCGTAGAATTGAGCATTCCTAAGGCATCAAAATAGACCGTTATACTCTATTTAGTGTTCTTAGAAGTCTTAACTTGCTAGTTTAGCTTTTGGGCAACGTTTCGTTAGGTAAAGAAGCCAATAGACCAAGTTAAGTTCAAAATTGCACGAAATGAAAAACTTATGTCACATAGAATTGAGCATTCCTAAGGCATCAAAATAGACCGTTATACTCTATTTAGTGTTCTTAGAAGTCTTAACTTGCTAGTTTAGCTTTTGGACAACGTTTCGTTCGGTAAAGAAGCCAATAGACCAAGTTAAGTTCAAAATTGCACGAAAGTGAAAAACTTGTCCAGCATAGAATTGAGCATTCCTAAGGCATCAAAATAGACCGTTATACTCTATTTAGTGTTCTTAGAGTCTTAACTTGCTAGTTTAGCTTTTGGACAACGTTTCGTTAGGTAAAGAAGCCAACAGACCAAGTTAAGTTCAAAATGCACGAAAATGAAAAACTTGTCCAGCGTAGAATTGAGCATTCCTAAGGCATCAAAATAGACCGTTATACTCTATTTAGTGTTCTTAGAGTCTTAACTTGCTAGTTTAGCTTTTGGACAACGTTTCGTTAGGTAAAGAAGCCAATAGACCAAGTTAAGTTCAAAATTGCACGAAACGTGAAAAACTTATCCATGCATAGAATTGAGCATTCCTAAGGCATCAAAATAGACCGTTATACTCTATTTAGTGTTCTTAGAAGTCTTAACTTGCTAGTTTAGCTTTTGGGCAACGTTTCGTTAGGTAAAGAAGCCAATAGACCAAGTTAAGTTCAAAATTGCACGAAATGAAAAAACTTGCCACATAGAATTGAGCATTCCTAAGGCATCAAAATAGACCGTTATACTCTATTTAGTGTTCTTAGAAGTCTTAACTTGCTAGTTTAGCTTTTGGGCAACGTTTCGTTAGGTAAAGAAGCCAATAGACCAAGTTAAGTTCAAAATTGCACGAAAAGTGAAAAACTTGTCCAGCATAGAATTGAGCATTCCTAAGGCATCAAAATAGACCGTTATACTCTATTTAGTGTTCTTAGAAGTCTTAACTTGCTAGTTTAGCTTTTGGGCAACGTTTCGTTAGGTAAAGAAGCCAATAGACCAAGTTAAGTTCAAAATGGCACGAAAAGTGAAAAACTTGTCCATGCGTAGAATTGAGCATTCCTAAGGCATCAAAATAGACCGTTATACTCTATTTAGTGTTCTTAGAAGTCTTAACTTGCTAGTTTAGCTTTTGGGCAACGTTTCGTTAGGTAAAGAAGCCAATAGACCAAGTTAAGTTCAAAATGCACGAAAAGTGAAAAACTTCTCCATGCGTAGAATTGAGCATTCCTAAGCATCAAAATAGACCGTTATACTCTATTTAGTGTTCTTAGAAGTCTTAACTTGCTAGTTTAGCTTTTGGGCAACGTTTCGTTAGGTAAAGAAGCCAATAGACCAAGTTAAGTTCAAAATTGCACGAAATGAAAAAACTTATGCACATAGAATTGAGCATTCCTAAGGCATCAAAATAGACCGTTATACTCTATTTAGTGTTCTTAGAAGTCTTAACTTGCTAGTTTAGCTTTTGGAAACGTTTCGTTAGGTAAAGAAGCCAATAGACCAAGTTAAGTTCAAAATTGCACGAACGTGAAAAACTTGTCCATGCGTAGAATTGAGCATTCCTAAGGCATCAAAATAGACCGTTATACTCTATTTAGTGTTCTTAGAAGTCTTAACTTGCTAGTTTAGCTTTTGGGAACGTTTCGTTAGGTAAAGAAGCCAATAGACCAAGTTAAGTTCAAAATTGCACGAAACGTGAAAAACTTACATGCATAGAATTGAGCATTCCTAAGGCATCAAAATAGACCGTTATACTCTATTTAGTGTTCTTAGATCTTAACTTGCTAGTTTAGCTTTTGGGCAACGTTTCGTTAGGTAAAGAAGCCAATAGACCAAGTTAAGTTCAAAATTGCACGAAATGAAAAACTTATGCAGATAGAATTGAGCATTCCTAAGGCATCAAAATAGACCGTTATACTCTATTTAGTGTTCTTAGAAGTCTTAACTTGCTAGTTTAGCTTTTGGGCAACGTTCGTTAGGTAAAGAAGCCAATAGACCAAGTTAAGTTCAAAATTGCACGAAAGTGAAAAACTTCCATGTAGAATTGAGCATTCCTAAGGCATCAAAATAGACCGTTATACTCTATTTAGTGTTCTTAGAAGTCTTAACTTGCTAGTTTAGCTTTTGGGCAACGTTTCGTTAGGTAAAGAAGCCAATAGACCAAGTTAAGTTCAAAATTGCACGAAACGTGAAAAACTTATCCACATAGAATTGAGCATTCCTAAGGCATCAAAATAGACCGTTATACTCTATTTAGTGTTCTTAGAAGTCTTAACTTGCTAGTTTAGCTTTTGGGCAACGTTTCGTTAGGTAAAGAAGCCAATAGACCAAGTTAAGTTCAAAATTGCACGAAACGTGAAAAACTTATCCACACATAGAATTGAGCATTCCTAAGGCATCAAAATAGACCGTTATACTCTATTTAGTGTTCTTAGAAGTCTTAACTTGCTAGTTTAGCTTTTGGGCAACGTTTCGTTAGGTAAAGAAGCCAATAGACCAAGTTAAGTTCAAAATGCACGAAAAGTGAAAAACTTCTCCATGCATAGAATTGAGCATTCCTAAGGCATCAAAATAGACCGTTATACTCTATTTAGTGTTCTTAGAAGTCTTAACTTGCTAGTTTAGCTTTTGGGCAACGTTTCGTTAGGTAAAGAAGCCAATAGACCAAGTTAAGTTCAAAATTGCACGAAATGAAAAAACTTATCACATAGAATTGAGCATTCCTAAGGCATCAAAATAGACCGTTTATACTCTATTTAGTGTTCTTAGAAGTCTTAACTTGCTAGTTTAGCTTTTGGGCAACGTTTCGTTAGGTAAAGAAGCCAATAGACCAAGTTAAGTTCAAAATGCACGAAAGTGAAAAACTTTCCACTAGAATTGAGCATTCCTAAGGCATCAAAATAGACCGTTACTCTATTTAGTGTTCTTAGAAGTCTTAACTTGCTAGTTTAGCTTTTGGACAACGTTTCGTTAGGTAAAGAAGCCAATAGACCAAGTTAAGTTCAAAATTGCACGAAACGTGAAAAACTTGTCCACGCATAGAATTGAGCATTCCTAAGGCATCAAAATAGACCGTTATACTCTATTTAGTGTTCTTAGAAGTCTTAACTTGCTAGTTTAGCTTTTGGGCAACGTTTCGTTAGGTAAAGAAGCCAATAGACCAAGTTAAGTTCAAAATTGCACGAAACGTGAAAAACTTGTCATGCATAGAATTGAGCATTCCTAAGGCATCAAAATAGACCGTTATACTCTATTTAGTGTTCTTAGAAGTCTTAACTTGCTAGTTTAGCTTTTGGGAACGTTTCGTTAGGTAAAGAAGCAATAGACCAAGTTAAGTTCAAAATTGCACGAAACGAAAAACTTGTCCATGCATAGAATTGAGCATTCCTAAGGCATCAAAATAGACCGTTATACTCTATTTAGTGTTCTTAGAAGTCTTAACTTGCTAGTTTAGCTTTTGGGCAACGTTTCGTTAGGTAAAGAAGCAATAGACCAAGTTAAGTTCAAAATTGCACGAAACGTGAAAAACTTGTCCATGCATAGAATTGAGCATTCCTAAGGCATCAAAATAGACCGTTATACTATTTAGTGTTCTTAGAAGTCTTAACTTGCTAGTTTAGCTTTTGGGCAACGTTTCGTTAGGTAAAGAAGCCAATAGACCAAGTTAAGTTCAAAATTGCACGAAACGTGAAAAACTTATCCATGCATAGAATTGAGCATTCCTAAGCATCAAAATAGACCGTTACTCTATTTAGTGTTCTTAGAAGTCTTAACTTGCTAGTTTAGCTTTTGGAACGTTTCGTTAGGTAAAGAAGCCAATAGACCAAGTTAAGTTCAAAATTGCACGAAATGAAAAACTTATGCCACATAAATTGAGCATTCCTAAGGCATCAAAATAGACCGTTATACTCTATTTAGTGTTCTTAAAGTCTTAACTTGCTAGTTTAGCTTTTGGACAACGTTTCGTTAGGTAAAGAAGCCAATAGACCAAGTTAAGTTCAAAATTGGCACGAAAAGTGAAAAACTTGTCCATGCGTAGAATTGAGCATTCCTAAGGCATCAAAATACCGTTATACTCTATTTAGTGTTCTTAGAAGTCTTAACTTGCTAGTTTAGCTTTTGGGCAACGTTCGTTAGGTAAAGAAGCCAATAGACCAAGTTAAGTTCAAAATGGCACGAAAGTGAAAAACTTGTCCATGCGTAGAATTGAGCATTCCTAAGGCATCAAAATAGACCGTTATACTCTATTTAGTGTTCTTAGAAGTCTTAACTTGCTAGTTTAGCTTTTGGGCAACGTTTCGTTAGGTAAAGAAGCCAATAGACCAAGTTAAGTTCAAAATTGCACGAAAAGTGAAAAACTTCTCCATGCATAGAATTGAGCATTCCTAAGGCATCAAAATAGACCGTTATACTCTATTTAGTGTTCTTAGAAGTCTTAACTTGCTAGTTTAGCTTTTGGGCAACGTTTCGTTAGGTAAAGAAGCCAATAGACCAAGTTAAGTTCAAAATTGCACGAAATGAAAAAACTTATGTCACATAGAATTGAGCATTCCTAAGGCATCAAAATAGACCGTTATACTCTATTTAGTGTTCTTAGAAGTCTTAACTTGCTAGTTTAGCTTTTGGGCAACGTTTCGTTAGGTAAAGAAGCCAATAGACCAAGTTAAGTTCAAAATGCACGAAAAGTGAAAAACTTGTCCAGCGTAGAATTGAGCATTCCTAAGGCATCAAAATAGACCGTTATACTCTATTTAGTGTTCTTAGAAGTCTTAACTTGCTAGTTTAGCTTTTGGGCAACGTTTCGTTAGGTAAAGAAGCCAATAGACCAAGTTAAGTTCAAAATTGCACGAAACGTGAAAAACTTATGTACATAGAATTGAGCATTCCTAAGGCATCAAAATAGACCGTTATACTCTATTTAGTGTTCTTAGAAGTCTTAACTTGCTAGTTTAGCTTTTGGCAACGTTTCGTTAGGTAAAGAAGCCAATAGACCAAGTTAAGTTCAAAATTGCACGAAATGAAAAACTTGTCCATGCATAGAATTGAGCATTTCCTAAGGCATCAAAATAGACCGTTATACTCTATTTAGTGTTCTTAGAAGTCTTAACTTGCTAGTTTAGCTTTTGGGCAACGTTTCGTTAGGTAAAGAAGCCAATAGACCAAGTTAAGTTCAAAATTGCACGAAAAGAAAAACTTGTCCACATAGAATTGAGCATTCCTAAGGCATCAAAAGACCGTTATACTCTATTTAGTGTTCTTAGAGTCTTAACTTGCTAGTTTAGCTTTTGGGCAACGTTTCGTTAGGTAAAGAAGCCAATAGACCAAGTTAAGTTCAAAATGCACGAAACGTGAAAAACTTGTCCATAGAATTGAGCATTCCTAAGGCATCAAAATAGACCGTTATACTCTATTTAGTGTTCTTAGAAGTCTTAACTTGCTAGTTTAGCTTTTGGGCAACGTTTCGTTAGGTAAAGAAGCCAATAGACCAAGTTAAGTTCAAAATTGCACGAAACGTGAAAAACTTGTCACATAGAATTGAGCATTCCTAAGGCATCAAAATAGACCGTTATACTCTATTTAGTGTTCTTAGAAGTCTTAACTTGCTAGTTTAGCTTTTGGGCAACGTTTCGTTAGGTAAAGAAGCCAATAGACCAAGTTAAGTTCAAAATTGCACGAAAAGTGAAAAACTTGTCCATGCGTAGAATTGAGCATTCCTAAGGCATCAAAATAGACCGTTATACTCTATTTAGTGTTCTTAGAAGTCTTAACTTGCTAGTTAGCTTTTGGGCAACGTTTCGTTAGGTAAAGAAGCCAATAGACCAAGTTAAGTTCAAAATGCACGAAATGAAAAACTTATGCACACATAGAATTGAGCATTCCTAAGGCATCAAAAGAGACCGTTATACTCTATTTAGTGTTCTTAGAAGTCTTAACTTGCTAGTTTAGCTTTTGGGCAACGTTTCGTTCGGTAAAGAAGCCAATAGACCAAGTTAAGTTCAAAATGCACGAAAAGTGAAAAACTTGTCCATAGAATTGAGCATTCTAAGGCATCAAAATAGACCGTTATACTCTATTTAGTGTTCTTAGAAGTCTTAACTTGCTAGTTTAGCTTTTGGGCAACGTTTCGTTAGGTAAAGAAGCCAATAGACCAAGTTAAGTTCAAAATTGCACGAAACGTGAAAAACTTATCACACATAGAATTGAGCATTCCTAAGGCATCAAAATAGACCGTTATACTCTATTTAGTGTTCTTAGAAGTCTTAACTTGCTAGTTTAGCTTTTGGGCAACGTTTCGTTAGGTAAAGAAGCCAATAGACCAAGTTAAGTTCAAAATTGCACGAAATGAAAAACTTATCTGCATAGAATTGAGCATTCCTAAGGCATCAAAATAGACCGTTATACTCTATTTAGTGTTCTTAGAAGTCTTAACTTGCTAGTTTTCTTTTGGACAACGTTCGTTAGGTAAAAAGCCAATAGACCAAGTTAAGTTCAAAATTGCACGAAATGAAAAACTTCTATGCAAGAATTGAGCATTCCTAAGGCATCAAAATAGACCGTTATACTCTATTTAGTGTTCTTAGAAGTCTTAACTTGCTAGTTTAGCTTTTGGGCAACGTTTCGTTAGGTAAAAGAAGCCAATAGACCAAGTTAAGTTCAAAATTGCACGAAACGTGAAAAACTTATCCATGCATAGAATTGAGCATTCCTAAGGCATCAAAATAGACCGTTATACTCTATTTAGTGTTCTTAGAAGTCTTAACTTGCTAGTTTAGCTTTTGGAACGTTTCGTTAGGTAAAAAGCCAATAGACCAAGTTAAGTTCAAAATTGCACGAAACGTGAAAAACTTATCCACACATAGAATTGAGCATTCCTAAGGCATCAAAATAGACCGTTATACTCTATTTAGTGTTCTTAGAAGTCTTAACTTGCTAGTTTAGCTTTTGGGCAACGTTTCGTTAGGTAAAGAAGCCAATAGACCAAGTTAAGTTCAAAATTGCACGAAATGAAAAAACTTATGCAGCATAGAATTGAGCATTCCTAAGGCATCAAAATAGACCGTTATACTCTATTTAGTGTTCTTAGAAGTCTTAACTTGCTAGTTTAGCTTTTGGACAACGTCGTTAGGTAAGAAGCAAAGACCAAGTTAAGTTCAAAATTGCACGAAATGAAAAAACTGTCTATGCAGAGAATTGAGCATTCCTAAGGCATCAAAATAGACCGTTATACTCTATTTAGTGTTCTTAGAAGTCTTAACTTGCTAGTTTAGCTTTTGGGCAACGTTTCGTTAGGTAAAGAAGCCAATAGACCAAGTTAAGTTCAAAATGCACGAAACGTGAAAAACTTGTCCATGCATAGAATTGAGCATTCCTAAGGCATCAAAATAGACCGTTATACTCTATTTAGTGTTCTTAGAAGTCTTAACTTGCTAGTTTAGCTTTTGGGCAACGTTTCGTTAGGTAAAGAAGCCAATAGACCAAGTTAAGTTCAAAATTGCACGAAATGAGAAAACTTGTCCATGCAGAGAATTGAGCATTCCTAAGGCATCAAAATAGACCGTTATACTCTATTTAGTGTTCTTAGAAGTCTTAACTTGCTAGTTTAGCTTTTGGGCAACGTTTCGTTAGGTAAAGAAGCAATAGACCAAGTTAAGTTCAAAATGCACGAAATGAAAAACTTGTCCATGCATAGAATTGAGCATTCCTAAGGCATCAAAATAGACCGTTATACTCTATTTAGTGTTCTTAGAAGTCTTAACTTGCTAATTTAGCTTTTGGGCAACGTTTCGTTAGGTAAAGAAGCCAATAGACCAAGTTAAGTTCAAAATTGCACGAAATGAGAAAACTTGTCTATAGAGATTGAGCATTCCTAAGGCATCAAAATAGACCGTTATACTCTATTTAGTGTTCTTAGAAGTCTTAACTTGCTAGTTTAGCTTTTGGACAACGTTTCGTTAGGTAAAAAGCCAATAGACCAAGTTAAGTTCAAAATGCACGAAAAGTGAAAAACTTTCCATGCGTAGAATTGAGCATTCCTAAGGCATCAAAATAGACCGTTATACTCTATTTAGTGTTCTTAGAAGTCTTAACTTGCTAGTTTAGCTTTTGGGCAACGTTTCGTTAGGTAAAGAAGCAATAGACCAAGTTAAGTTCAAAATTGCACGAAATGAGAAAAACTGTCCATGCAGAGAATTGAGCATTCCTAAGGCATCAAAATAGACCGTTATACTCTATTTAGTGTTCTTAGAAGTCTTAACTTGCTAGTTTAGCTTTTGGACAACGTTTCGTTAGGTAAAAAGCCAATAGACCAAGTTAAGTTCAAAATTGCACGAAAGTGAAAAACTTGTCCATGCGTAGAATTGAGCATTCCTAAGGCATCAAAATAGACCGTTATACTCTATTTAGTGTTCTTAGAAGTCTTAACTTGCTAGTTTAGCTTTTGGGCAACGTTTCGTTAGGTAAAGAAGCCAATAGACCAAGTTAAGTTCAAAATTGCACGAAATGAAAAACTTATGCACACATAGAATTGAGCATTCCTAAGGCATCAAAATAGACCGTTATACTCTATTTAGTGTTCTTAGAAGTCTTAACTTGCTAGTTTAGCTTTTGGACAACGTTACGTTAGGTAAAGAAGCCAATAGACCAGGTTAAGTTCAAAATTGCACGAAACGTGAAAAACTTATCCACACATAGAATTGAGCATTCCTAAGGCATCAAAATAGACCGTTATACTCTATTTAGTATTCTTAGAAGTCTTAACTTGCTAGTTTAGCTTTTGGGCCCCGTTTCGTTAGGTAAATAAGCTAATAGACCAAGTTAAGTTCAAAATTGCACGAAACGTGAAAAACTTGTCCATGCATAGAATTGAGCATTCCTAAGGCATCAAAATAGACCGTTATACTCTATTCAGTGTTCTTAGAAGTCTTAACTTGCTAGTTTAGCTTTTGGGCAACGTTTTGTTAGGTAAAGAAGCCAATAGACCAAGTTAAGTTCAAAATTGCACGAAACGTGAAAAAACTTATCACACATAGAATTGAGCATTCCTAAGGCATCATCAGACCGTTATACTCTATTTAGTGTTCTTAAAGTCTTAACTTGCTAGTTTAGCTTTGGGCAACGTTTCGTTCGTAAAGAAGCCAAAGACCAAGTTAAGTTCAAAATTGCACGAAAAGTGAAAAACTTGTCCATGTAGAATTGAGCATTCCTAAGGCATCAAAATAGACCGTTATACTCTATTTAGTGTTCTTTGAATCTTAACTTGCTAGTTTGCTTTTGGGCAACGTTTCGTTAGGTAAAGAGCACATAGACCAAGTTAAGTTCAAAATTGCACGAAATGAAAAAACTTATGCACACATAGAATTGAGCATTCCTAAGGCATCAAAGACCGTTATACTCTATTTAGTGTTCTTAGTCTTAACTTGCTAGTTTAGCTTTTGGACAACGTTTCGTTCGGTAAAGAAGCCAATAGACCAAGTTAAGTTCAAAATTGCACGAAAAGTGAAAAACTTGTCCACGTAGAATTGAGCATTCCTAAGGCATCAAAATAGACCGTTATACTCTATTTAGTGTTCTTAGAAGTCTTAACTTGCTAGTTTAGCTTTTGGGCAACGTTCGTTAGGTAAAGAAGCCAATAGACCAAGTTAAGTTCAAAATTGCACGAAACGTGAAAAACTTATCCATAGAATTGAGCATTCCTAAGGCATCAAAATAGACCGTTATACTCTATTTAGTGTTCTTAGAAGTCTTAACTTGCTAGTTTAGCTTTTGGGAACGTTTCGTTAGGTAAAGAAGCCAATAGACCAAGTTAAGTTCAAAATTGCACGAAACATGAAAAACTTATGCACATAGAATTGAGCATTCCTAAGGCATCAAAATAGACCGTTATACTCTATTTAGTGTTCTTAGAAGTAGTTAACTTGCTAGTTTAGCTTTTGGGCAACGTTCGTTCGGTAAGAAGCAATAGACCAAGTTAAGTTCAAAATTGCACGAAATGAGAAAAACTGTCTATGCAGAGAATTGAGCATTCCTAAGGCATCAAAATAGACCGTTATACTCTATTTAGTGTTCTTAGAAGTCTTAACTTGCTAGTTTAGCTTTTGGGCAACGTTTCGTTAGGTAAAGAAGCCAATAGACCAAGTTAAGTTCAAAATTGCACGAAATGAAAAACTTGTCCATGCATAGAATTGAGCATTCCTAAGGCATCAAAATAGACCGTTATACTCTATTTAGTGTTCTTAGAAGTCTTAACTTGCTAGTTTAGCTTTTGGGCAACGTTTCGTTAGGTAAAGAAGCCAATAGACCAAGTTAAGTTCAAAATTGCACGAAACGTGAAAAACTATCCACATAGAATTGAGCATTCCTAAGGCATCAAAATAGACCGTTATATTATACTCTATTTAGTGTTCTTAGAAGTCTTAACTTGCTAGTTTAGCTTTTGGGCAACGTTTCGTTAGGTAAAGAAGCCAATAGACCAAGTTAAGTTCAAAATTGCACGAAAATGAAAAACTTGTCCACATAGAATTGAGCATTCCTAAGGCATCAAAATAGACCGTTATACTCTATTTAGTGTTCTTAGAAGTCTTAACTTGCTAGTTTAGCTTTTGGGCAACGTTTCGTTAGGTAAAGAAGCCAATGACCAAGTTAAGTTCAAAATTGCACGAAATGAAAAACTTATGCACACATAGAATTGAGCATTCCTAAGGCATCAAAATAGACCGTTATACTCTATTTAGTGTTCGATAGTCTTAACTTGCTAGTTTAGCTTTTGGGCAACGTTTCGTTAGGTAAAGAAGCCAATAGACCAAGTTAAGTTCAAAATTGCACGAAACGTGAAAAACTTGTCCACCATAGAATTGAGCATTCCTAAGGCATCAAAATAGACCGTTATACTCTATTTAGTGTTCTTAGAAGTCTTAACTTGCTAGTTTAGCTTTTGGCAACGTTTCGTTAGGTAAAGAAGCCAATAGACCAAGTTAAGTTCAAAATGCACGAAAGTGAAAAACTTGTCCATGCGTAGAATTGAGCATTCCTAAGTATCAAAATAGACCGTTATACTCTATTTAGTGTTCTTAGAAGTCTTAACTTGCTAGTTTAGCTTTTGGCAACGTTTCGTTAGGTAAAGAAGCCAATAGACCAAGTTAAGTTCAAAATTGCACAAACGTGAAAAACTTGTCCATGCATAGAATTGAGCATTCCTAAGGCATCAAAATAGACCGTTATACTCTATTAGTGTTCTTAGAAGTCTTAACTTGCTAGTTTAGCTTTGGGCAACGTTTCGTTAGGTAAAGAAGCCATAGACCAAGTTAAGTTCAAAATTGCACGAAATGAGAAAACTTATGCACACATAGAATTGAGCATTCCTAAGGCATCAAAATAGACCGTTATACTCTATTTAGTGTTCGTAATAGTCTTAACTTGCTAGTTTAGCTTTTGGACAACGTTACGTTAGGTAAAGAAGCGAATAGATCAAGTTAAGTTCAAAATTGCCACGAAACGTGAAAAGCTTATCCACACATAGAATTGAGCATTCCTAAGGCATCAAAATAGACCGTTATACTCTATTTAGTGTTCTTAGAAGTCTGAACTTGCTACTATCTTTTGGGCAACGTTTCGTTAGGTAAAGAAGCCAATAGACCAAGTTAAGTTCAAAAGGGCACGAAAAGTGAAAAACTTGTCTATGCGTAGAATTGAGCATCCTAAGAAACAAAAATAGACCATCATACTCTCATTTAGTGTCTTAGAAGTATTAACTTGCTAGTTTTTGCTTTTGCGCAACGTTTCGTTTATGGTAAAGAAGCCAATAGACCAAGTTAAGTTCAAAATTGCAGGAAACGTGAAAAACTTGTCCATGCATAGAATTGAGCATTCCTAAGTCATCAAAATAGACCGTTATACTCTGTTTAGTATTCTTAGAAGTCTTAACTTGCTAGTTAGCTTTTGGGCAACGTTTCGTTAGGTAAAGAAGCCAATAGACCAAGTTAAGTTCAAAATTGCACAAAATGAGAAAAACTTATGCACACATAGAATTGAGCATTCCTAAGGCAACAAAATAGACCATTATACTCTATTTAGTGTTCGTAATAGTCTTAACTTGCTAGTTTAGCTTTTGGACAACGTTTCGTTCGGTAAAGAAGCCAACAGACCAAGTTAAGTTCAAAATGACACGAAAAGTGAAAAACTTGTCCATGCGTAGAATTGAGCATTCCTAAGGCATCAAAAATAGACCGTTCTACTCTATTTAGTGTTCTTAGAAGTCTTAACTTGCTAGTTTAGCTTTTGGGCAATGTTTCGTTAGGTAAAGAAGCCAATAGACCAACTTAAGTTCAAAATTGCAGGAAACGTGAAAAACTTGTCCATGCATAGAATTGAGCATTCCTAAGGCATCAAAATAGACCGTTATACTCTGTTTAGTGTTCTTAGAAGTATTAACTTGCTAGTTTAGCTTTTGGGCAACGTTTCGTTAGGTAAAGAAGCCAATAGACCAAGTTAAGTTCAAAATTGCAGGAAACGTGAAAAACTTGTCCATGCATAGAATTGAGCATTCCTAAAGCATCAAAATAGACCGTTATACTCTGTTTAGTGTTCTTAGAAGTATTAACTTGCTAGTTTAGCTTTTGGATAACGTTACGTTAGGTAAAGAAGCTAATAGACCAACTTAAGTCAAAATTGCACGAAACATGAAAAACTTGTCCATGCATAGAATTGAGCATTCCTAAGGCATCAAAATAGACCGTTATACTCTATTTAGTGTTC
The DNA here is from genome assembly GCF_013401445.1 of Tripterygium wilfordii. Lineage (NCBI taxonomy): Eukaryota > Viridiplantae > Streptophyta > Magnoliopsida > Celastrales > Celastraceae > Tripterygium > Tripterygium wilfordii. The sequence goes on along the minus strand of NW_024056371.1, from coordinate 72,116 downwards.
TTAGAAGTCTTAACTTGGTAGTTTAGCTTTTGGGCAACGTTTCGTTAGGTAAAGAAGCCAATAGACCAAGTTAAGTTCAAAATTGCACGAGACGTGAAAACTTGTCCATGCATAGAATTGAGCATTCCTAAGGCGTCAAAATAGACCGTTATACTCTGTTTAGTGTTCTTTCAAGTCTTAACTTGATAGTTTAGCTTTTGGACAACGTTACGTTAGGTAAAGAAGCCAATAATAGACCAAGTTAAGTTCAAAATGGCACGAAACGTGAAAAAACTTGTCCATGCGTAGAATTGAGCAATCCTAAGGCTTCAAAATAGACCGTTATACTCTATTTAGTTTTCTTAGAAGTCTTAAATTGCTAGTTTAGCTTTTGGGCAATGTTTCGTTTGGTAAACAAGCTAATAAACTAAGTTAAGTCAAAATTGCACGAAACGTGAAAAACTTGTCCATGCATAGAATTGAGCATTCCTAAAGAATCAAAATAGACCGTTATGCTCTGTTAGTGTTCTTAGAAGTCTTAACTTGGTAGTTTAGCTTTTGGGCAACGTTTCGTTAGGTAAAGAAGCCAATAGACCAAGTTAAGTTCAAAATTGAACGAAACAGGAAAAACTTGTCCAGGCATAGAGTTGAGCATTCGTAAGGCATCAAAATAGACCGGTATACTCTGTTTAGTGTTCCTAGAAGTCTTAACTTGCTAGTTTAGCTTTTGGGCAACGTTTCGTTAGGTAAAGAAGCCAATAGACCAAGTTAAGTTCAAAATTGCAGGAAACGTGAAAAACTTGCCTATGCATAGAATTGAGCATTTCTAAGGCATCAAATAGACCGTTATACTCTGTTTAGTGTTCTTAGAAGTCGTAACTTGCTAGTTTAGCTTTTGGGCAACGTTTCATTAGGTAAAGAAGCCAATAGACCAAGTTAAGTTCAAAATTGCAGGAAACGTGAAAAACTTGTCCATGCATAGAATTGAGCATTCCTAAGGCATCAAAATAGACCGTTATACTCTGTTTAGTGTTCTTAGAAGTGTTAACTTGCTAATTTAGCTTTTGGGCAACGTTTCGTTAGGTAAAGAAGCCAATAGACCAAGTTAAGTTCAAAATTGCACGGAACGTGAAAAACTTATGCACAACATAGAATTGAGCATTCCTAAGGCATCAAAATAGACCGTGATACTCTTTTTAGTGTTCTTAGAAGTTTTAACTTGCTAGTTTAGCTTTTGGAGAACGTTTCATTACGTAAAGAAGCCAATAGACCAAGTTAAGTTCAAAATTGCACGAACGTGAAAAACTTATCCACACATAGAATTGAGCATTCTTAAGGCATCAAAATAGAGCGTTATATACTCTATTTAGTGTTCTTAGAAGTCTTAACTTGCTAGTTTAGCTTTTCGACAACGTTACGTTAGGTAAAGAAGCCAATAGACCAAGTTAAGTTCAAAATGGCACGAAACGTGAAAAACTTGTCCATGCGTAGAATTGAGTATTCCTAAGGCGTCAAAATCGACCGTTATACTATATTTAGTGTTCTTAGAAGTCTTAACTTGATAGTTTAGGTTTGGACAACGTTACGTTGGGTAAAGAAGCCAATAGACCAACTTATGTTCAAAATGGCACGAAACGTGAAAAACATGTCCATGCGTAGAATTGTGCATTCCTAAGGCATCAAAATGGCCCGTTATACTCTATTTAGTGTTCTTAGAAGTCTTAACTTGCTAGTTTAGCATTAGGAAACGTTTCGTTAGCTAAAGAAGCCAAAGACCAAGTAAGTTCAAGATTGCACGGACACGTGAAAAACTTGTCGATGCGTAGAATTGAGCATTTCTAAGGCATCAAAATAGACCGTTATACTCTATTTAGTGTTCTTAGAAGTCTTAACTTGCTAGTTTAGCTTTTGGGCAATGTTTCGTTAGGTAAAGAAGCATATAGACCAAGTTAAGTTCAAAATGGCACGAAACGTCAAAAACTTGTCCATGCGTAGAGTTGAGCATTCGTTAAGGCATCAAAATAGACCGGTATACTCTGTTTAGTGTTTCCTAGAAGTCTTAACTTGCTAATTTAGCTTTTGGCAACGTTACGTTAGGTAAAGAAGCCAAATAGGACCAAGTTAAGTTCAAAATGGCACGAAACGTGAAAAACTTATCCACGCATAGAATTGAGTATTACTAAGGCATCAAAATAGACCGTTATACACTATTTAGTGTTCTTAGAAGTCTTAACTTGCTAGTTTAGCTTTTGGGCAATGTTTCGTTAGGTAAAGAAGCTAATAGACCAACTTAAGTCAAAATTGCACGAAACGTGAAAAACTCGTCCATTGCATAGAATTGAGCATTCCTAAGGCATCAAAATAGACCGTTATACTCTATTTAGTCTTCTTAGAAGTCTTAACTTGCTAGTTTAGCTTTTGGGCAGCGTTTCGTTAGGTAAAGAAGCCAATAGACCAAGTTCAAAATTGCACAAAACATGAAAAACTTATGCACGCATAGAATTGAGCATTCCTAAGGCATCGAAATAGACAGTTATACTCTATTTAGTGTTGTTAGAAGTCTTAACTTGCTAGTTTATCTTTTGGACAACGTGTCGTTCGGTAAAGAAGCAAACAGGACCAAGTAAGTTCAAAATTGCACGAAATGAGAAAAACTTGTCTTTTGCAGAGAATTGAGCATTCCTAAGGCATGAAAAATAGACCGTTATACTCTATTTAGTGGTCGTAGAAGTCTTAACTAGGTAGTTTTAGCTTTTGGGCAACGTTTCGTTAGCAAAGAAGCCAATAGACCAAGTTAAGTTCAAAATTGCTCGAAACGGTGAAAACCTTATCCATGCATAGAATTGAGCATTCCTAAGGCATCAAAATAGACCGTTATACTCTGTTTAGTGTTCTTAGAAGTCTTAACTTGGTAGTTTAGCTTTTGTGCAACGTTTCGTTAGGTAAAGAAGCCAATAGACCAAGTTAAGTTCAAAATTGCACGAAACGTGAAAAATTTATCCTCGCATAGAATTGAGGCATTCCTAAGGCATCAAAATAGACCGTTATACTCTAGTTAGTGTTCTTAGAAGTCTTAGCTTGCTAGTTTAGCTTTTGGACAACGTTACGTTGGGTAAAGGAAGCCAATAGACCAAGTTATGTTCAAAATGGCACGAAACGTGAAAAACATGTCCATGCGTAGAATTGAGCATTCCTAAGGCATCAACATAGACCGTTATACTCTATTTAGTGTTCTTAGAAGTCTTAACTTGCTAGTTTAGCTTTTGGACAAACCTTTCGTTAGCTAAAGAAGCCAATAGACCAAAGTTAAGTTCATGATTGCACGAAATGTGAAAAACTTGTCGATGCATAGAAGCATTTCTAAGGCATCAAAATAGACCGTTATACTCTATTTAGTGTTCTTAGAAGTCTTAACTTGCTAGTTTAGCTTTTGGGCAACGTTGCCGTTAGGTAAAGAAGCCAATAGACCAAGTTAAGTTCAAAAATTGCACGAAACTTGAAAAAACTTGTCCATGCATAGAATGAGCATTCCTAAGCCATCAAAATAGCCGTTATACTTTGTTTAGTGTTCTTTGAAGTCTTAACTTGCTAGTTTACCTTTTTGGACAACGTTACGTTAGTAAAGAAAGCCAATAGACCAAGTTAAGTTCAAAATGGCAAGAAACGTGAAAAACTTGTCGATGCGTAGAATTGAGCATTCCTAAGCATCAAAATAGACCGTTATACTCTATTTAGAGTTCTTTGAAGTCTTAACTTGCTAGTTTAGCTTTTGGACAACGTTACGTTAGGTAAAGAAGCCAATAGACCAAGTTAAGTTCAAAATGGCACGAAACGTGAAAAACTTGTCCATACGTAGAATTGAGCATCACTAAGGTATCAAAATAGACCGTTATACTCTATTTAGTGTTCTTAGAAGTCTTAACTTTGCTAGTTTATCTTTGGGACAACGTTACGTTGGGTAAAGAAGCCAATAGACCAAGTTATGTTCAAATGGCACGAAACGTGAAAAACATGTCCATGCGTACAATTGAGCATTCCTAAAACATCAAAATAGACCGTTATACTCTATTTAGTGTTCTTAGAAGTCTTAACTTGCTAGTTTAGCTTTTGGACAACCTTTCGTTAGCTAAAGAAGCCAATAGACCAGTTAAGTTCATGATTGCACGAAATGTGAAAAACTTGTCCATGCGTAGAATTGAGTATTCCTAAGGCATCAAAATCGACCGTTATACTATATTTAGTGTTCTTAGAAGTCTTAACTTTCTAGTTAGGTTTGGACAAACGTACGTTGGGTAAAGAAGCCAATAGACCAAGTTATGTTCAAAATGGCACGAAACGTGAAAAAACATGTCCATGCGTAGAATTGAGCATCCTAAGGCATCAAAATGACCGTTATACTCTATTTAGTGTTCTTTGAAGTCTTAACTTGCTAGTTTAGCATTAGGACAACGTTTCGTTAGCTAAAGAAGCCAAAGACCAAGTTAAGTTCAAGATGCACGACACGTGAAAAACTTGTCGATGCGTAGAATTGAGCATTCTAAGGCATCAAAATAGACCGTTATACTCTATTTAGTGTTCTTAGAAGTCTTAACTTGCTAGTTTAGCTTTTGGGCAACGTTTCGTTAGGTAAAGAAGCATATAGACCAAGTTAAGTTCAAAATGGCACGAAACGTCAAAAACTTGTCCATGCGTAGAGTTGAGCATTCGTAAGGCATCAAAATAGACCGGTATGCTCTGTTTAGTGTTCTAGAAGTCTTAACTTGCTAATTTAGCTTTTGGACAACGTTACGTTAGGTAAAGAAGCCAATAGACCAAGTTAAGTTCAAAATGGCACGAAACGTGAAAAACTTATCCACGCATAGAATTGAGTATTCTAAGGCATCAAAATAGACCGTTATACACTATTTAGTGTTCTTAGAAGTCTTAACTTGCTAGTTTAGCTTTTGGGCAATGTTTCGTTAGGCAAAGAAGCTAATAGACCAACTTAAGTCAAAATTGCACGAAACGTGAAAAACTCGTCCATGCATAGAATTGAGCATTCCTAAGGCATCAAAATAGACCGTTATACTCTATTTAGTCTTCTTAGAAGTCTTAACTTGCTAGTTTAGCTTTTGGGCAACGTTGTCGTTAGGTAAAGAAGCAATAGACCAAGTTCAAAATTGCACGAAATGAAAAACTTTCATGCATAGAATTGAGCATTCCTAAGGCATCAAAATAGACCGTTACTCTATTTAGTGTTCTTAGAAGTCTTAACTTGCTAGTTTAGCTTTTGGGCAACGTTTCGTTAGCGGTAAAGAAGCAAAGACCAAGTTAAGTTCAAAATTGCACGAAACGTGAAAAAACTTATCCATGCAGAGAATTGAGCATTCCTAAGGCATCAAAATAGACCGTTATACTCTTTAGTGTTCTTAGAAGTCTTAACTTGGTAGTTTAGCTTTTGGCAACGTTTCGTTAGGTAAAGAAGCCATAGACCAAGTTAATTCAAAATTGCACGAAACGTGAAAAACTTGTCCTGCATAGAATTGAGCATTCCTAAGGCATCAAAATAGACCGTTATACTCTATTTAGTGTTCTTAGAAGTCTTAACTTGCTAGTTTAGCTTTTGGACAACGTTTCGTTAGGTAAAGAAGCCAATAGACCAAGTTAAGTTCAAAATGCACGAAACGTGAAAAACTTATCCATGCATAGAATTGAGCATTCCTAAGGCATCAAAATAGACCGTTATACTCTATTTAGTGTTCTTAGAAGTCTTAACTTGCTAGTTTAGCTTTTGGACAACGTTCGTTAGGTAAAGAAGCCAATAGACCAAGTTAAGTTCAAAATTGCACGAAACGTGAAAAACTGTCCATGCATAGAATTGAGCATTCCTAAGGCATCAAAATAGACCGTTATACTCTATTTAGTGTTCTTAGAAGTCTTAACTTGCTAGTTTAGCTTTTGGACAACGTTTCGTTAGGTAAAGAAGCCAATAGACCAAGTTAAGTTCAAAATTGCACGAAACGTGAAAAACTTGTCCATGCATAGAATTGAGCATTCCTAAGGCATCAAAATAGACCGTTATACTCTATTTAGTGTTCTTAGAAGTCTTAACTTGCTAGTTTAGCTTTTGGACAACGTTACGTTAGGTAAAGAAGCCAATAGACCAAGTTAAGTTCAAAATGGCACGAAACGTGAAAAACTTGTCCATGCAGAATTGAGCATTCCTAAGGCATCAAAATAGACCGTTATACTCTTTTAGTGTTCTTTGAAGTCTTAACTTGCTAGTTTAGCTTTTGGACAACGTTACGTTAGGTAAAGAAGCCAATAGACCAAGTTAAGTTCAAAATGGCACGAAACGTGAAAAACTTGTCCATGCGTAGAATTGAGCATTCATAAGGCATCAAAATAGACCGTTATACTCTATTTAGTGTTCTTAGAAGTCTTAACTTGCTAGTTTAGCTTTGGACAACGTTACGTTAGGTAAAGAAGCCAATAGACCAAGTTAAGTTCAAAATGGCACGAAACGTGAAAAACTTGTCCATGCGTAGAATTGAGCATTCCTAAGGCATCAAAATAGACCGTTATACTCTATTTAGTGTTCTTAGAAGTCTTAACTTGCTAGTTTAGCTTTTGGACAACGTTACGTTCGGTAAAGAAGCCAATAGACCAAGTTAAGTTCAAAATGGCACGAAACGTGAAAAACTGTCCATCGCATAGAATTGAGCATTCCTAAGGCATCAAAATAGACCGTTATACTCTATTTAGTGTTCTTAGAAGTCTTAACTTGCTAGTTGCTTTTGGACAACGTTCGTTCGGTAAAGAAGCCAATAGACCAAGTTAAGTTCAAAATTGCACGAAACGTGAAAAACTTCCCGCATAGAATTGAGCATTCCTAAGGCATCAAAATAGACCGTTATACTCTATTTAGTGTTCTTAGAAGTCTTAACTTGCTAGTTTAGCTTTTGGACAACGTTTCGTTGGTAAAGAAGCCAATAGACCAAGTTAAGTTCAAAATTGCACGAAACGTGAAAAACTTCCATCGCATAGAATTGAGCATTCCTAAGGCATCAAAATAGACCGTTATACTCTATTTAGTGTTCTTAGAAGTCTTAACTTGCTAGTTTAGCTTTTGGACAACGTTACGTTAGGTAAAGAAGCCAATAGACCAAGTTAAGTTCAAAATGCACGAAACGTGAAAAACTTGTCCATGCGTAGAATTGAGCATTCCTAAGGCATCAAAATAGACCGTTATACTCTATTTAGTGTTCTTAGAAGTCTTAACTTGCTAGTTTAGCTTTTGGACAACGTTACGTTGGTAAAAAGCCATAGACCAAGTTATGTTCAAAATGGCACGAAACGTGAAAAACTGTCCATGCGTAGAATTGAGCATTCCTAAGGCATCAAAATAGACCGTTTACTCTATTTAGTGTTCTTAGAAGTCTTAACTTGCTAGTTTAGCTTTTGGACAACGTTCGTTAGGTAAAGAAGCCAATAGACCAAGTTAAGTTCAAAATGCACGAAACGTGAAAAACTTGTCCATGCGTAGAATTGAGCATTCTAAGGCATCAAAATAGACCGTTATACTCTATTTAGTGTTCTTAGAAGTCTTAACTTGCTAGTTTAGCTTTTGGACAACGTTTCGTTAGGTAAAGAAGCCAATAGACCAAGTTAAGTTCAAAATGCACGAAACGTGAAAAACTGTCCATGCGTAGAATTGAGCATTCCTAAGGCATCAAAATGACCGTTATATACTATATTAGTGTTCTTAGAAGTCTTAACTTGCTAGTTTAGCTTTTGGACAACGTTTCGTTAGGTAAAGAAGCCAATAGACCAAGTTAAGTTCAAAATTGCACGAAACGTGAAAAACTGTCCATGCATAGAATTGAGCATTCCTAAGGCATCAAAATAGACCGTTATACTCTATTTAGTGTTCTTAGAAGTCTTAACTTGCTAGTTTAGCTTTTGGGCAACGTTTCGTTAGGTAAAGAAGCCAATAGACCAAGTTAAGTTCAAATTGCACGAAACGTGAAAAACTTGTCCATGCGTAGAATTGAGCATTCTAAGGCATCAAAATAGACCGTTATACTCTATTTAGTGTTCTTAGAAGTCTTACTTGCTAGTTTGCTTTTGGACAACGTTTCGTTAGGTAAAGAAGCCAATAGACCAAGTTAAGTTCAAAATGGCACGAAACGTGAAAAACTTGTCCATGCATAAATTGAGCATTCTAAGGCCAAATATACCGTTACTCTATTTAGTGTTCTTAGAAGTCTTAACTTGCTAGTTTAGCTTTGGCAACGTTTCGTTAGGTAAAGAAGCCAATAGACCGTAAGTTCAAATGCACGAAACGTGAAAAACTTATCCATGCATAGAATTGAGCATTCCTAAGCATCAAAATAGACCGTTATACTCTATTTAGTGTTCTTAGAAGTCTTAACTTGCTAGTTTTAGCTTTTGGGCAATTTTCGTTAGGTAAAGAAGCCAATAGACCAAGTTAAGTTCAAAATTGCACGAAACGTGAAAAACTGTCCATGCATAGAATTGAGCATTCCTAAGGCATCAAAATAGACCGTTATACTCTATTTAGTGTTCTTAGAAGTCTTAACTTGCTAGTTTAGCTTTTGGGCAACGTTACGTTAGGTAAAGAAGCCAATAGACCAAGTTCAAAATGCACGAACGTGAAAAACTTGTCCATGCGTAGAATTGAGCATTCCTAAGGTATCAAAATAGAAGTTATACTCTATTTAGTGTTCTTAGAAGTCTTAACTTGCTAGTTTAGCTTTTGGGCAACGTTACGTTAGGGTAAAGAAGCCAATAGACCAAGTTAAGTTCAAAATGGCACGAAACGTGAAAAACTTGTCCATGCATAGAATTGAGCATTCTAAGGTCAAAATAGACCGTTATACTCTATTTAGTGTTCTTAGAAGTCTTAACTTGCTAGTTTAGCTTTTGGACAACGTTTCGTTCGGTAAGAAGCCAATAGACCAAGTTAAGTTCAAAATGCACGAAACGTGAAAAACTGTCCTCGCAATTGAGCATTCCTAAGGCATCAAAATAGACCGTTATACTCTATTTAGTGTTCTTAGAAGTCTTAACTTGCTAGTTTAGCTTTGGACAACGTTAAAACAAAAAGCAAGTTAAGTTCAAAATGCACGAAACAAGTTATGTAAACAAGAGCATTTAACATCAAAATGAACATTAACTAAAAGTAATTATAGTTTCTAGCTTACTTGCAGAGCTTTTGTTTCGTTAGGTAAAGAAGCCAATGACCAAGTTAAGTTCAATTGCACGAAATGTGAAAAACTTGTCTATGCTAGAATTGAGCATTTCCTAAGGCATCAAAATAGACCGTTATACTCTATTTAGTGTTCTTAGAAGTCTTAACTTGCTAGTTTAGCTTTTGGGCAACGTTTCGTTAGGTAAAGAAGCCAATAGACCAAGTTAAGTTCAAATTGCACGAACGTGAAAAACTTGTCCATGCATAGAATTGCATTCCAAGGCATCAAAATAGACCGTTATACTCTATTTAGTGTTCTTAGAAGTCTTAACTTGCTAGTTTAGCTTTTGGACAAACGTTCGTTAGGGAAAGAAGCCAATAGACCAAGTTAAGTTCAAAATGCACGAAACGTGAAAACTTGTCCACGCAGAATTGAGCATTCCTAAGGCATCAAAATAGACCGTTATACTCTATTTAGTGTTCTTAGAAGTCTTAACTTGCTAGTTTAGCTTTTGGACAACTTTCGTTCGCTAAAGAAGCCAATAGACCAAGTTAAGTTCTGATTGCCGAAATGTGAAAAACTTGTCTATGCATAGAATTGAGTTCTAAGGCATCAAATAGCCGTTATACTCTATTTGTGTTCTAGAAGTCTTAACTTGCTAGTTTAGCTTTTGGACGTTTCGTTAGGTAAAGAAGCCAATAGACCAAGTTAAGTTCAAAATTGCACGAAATGTGAAAAACTTGTCTATGCATAGAATTGAGCATTCCTAAGGCATCAAATAGACCGTTATACTCTATTTAGTGTTCTTAGAAGTCTTAACTTGCTAGTTTAGCTTTTGGGCAACGTTCGTTAGGTAAAGAAGCTAGACCAAGTTAAGTTCAAAATTGCACGAAACGTGAAAAACTTGTCCATGCATAGAATTGAGCATTCCTAAGGCATCAAAATAGACCGTTATACTCTGTTTGTGTTCTTAGAAGTCTTAACTTGCTAGTTTTAGCTTTTTGGACAACGTTACGTTAGGTAAAGAAGCCAATAGACCAAGTTAGTTCAAAATGGCACGAACGTGAAAAACTTATCCACGCATAGAATTGAGCATTCTAAGGCATCAAAATAGACCGTTATACTCTATTTAGTGTTCTTAGAAGTCTTAACTTGCTAGTTTAGCTTTTGGGCATGTTTTCGTTAGGTAAAGAAGCTAATAGACCAACTTAAGTCAAAATTGCACGAAACGTGAAAAACTTGTCCATGCATAGAATTGAGGCTTCCTAAGGCATCAAAATAGACCGTTATACTCTATTTAGTGTTCTTAGAAGTCTTAACTTGCTAGTTTAGCTTTTGGGCAACGTTTCGTTAGGTAAAGAAGCCAATAGACCAAGTCAAATTGCACAAACTGAAAAAACTTATGCACATAGAATTGAGCATTCTAAGGCATCAAAATAGACCGTTATACTCTATTTAGTGTTCTTAGAAGTCTTAACTTGCTAGTTTAGCTTTTGGGCAACGTTTCGTTAGGTAAAGAAGCCAATAGACCAAGTTAAGTTCAAAATTGCACGAAAGAAAAACTTATGCCGCATTAGAATTGAGCATTCCTAAGGCATCAAAATAGACGTTATACTCTATTTAGTGTTCTTAGAAGTCTTAACTTGCTAGTTTAGCTTTTTGGACAACGTTCGTTCGGTAAAGAAGCAAATAGACCAAGTTAAGTTCAAAATTGGCACGAAAGTGAAAAACTTGTCCATGCGTAGAATTGAGCATTCCTAAGGCATCAAAATAGACCGTTATACTCTATTTAGTGTTCTTAGAAGTCTTAACTTGCTAGTTTAGCTTTTGGGCAACGTTTCGTTAGGTAAAGAAGCCAATAGACCAAGTTAAGTTCAAAATTGCACGAAATGTGAAAAACTTGTCTATGCATAGAATTGAGCATTCTAAGGCATCAAATAGACCGTTATACTCTATTTAGTGTTCTTAGAAGTCTTAACTTGCTAGTTTTAGCTTTTGGGTAACGTTCGTTAGGTAAAGAAGCAATAGACCAGTTAAGTCAAATTGCACGAAACGTGAAAAACTTGTCCATGCATAGAATTGAGCATTCCTAAGGCATCAAAATAGACCGTTATACTCTGTTTAGTGTTCTTAGAGTCTTAACTTGCTAGTTTAGAGCTTTTTGGACAACGTTACGTTAGGTAAAGAAGCCAATAGACCAAGTTAAGTTCAAAATGGCACGAAACGTGAAAAACTTGTCCACGATAGATTGAGCATTCCTAAGGCATCAAAATAGACCGTTTATACTCTATTTAGTGTTCTTAGAATCTTAACTCTATTTAGCTTTTGGGACAACGTTCGTTAGGTAAAGAAGCCAATAGACCAAGTTACTTTCAATTTGCACGAATGTGAAAACTTGTCTATGCATAGAATTGGCATTTCCTAAGGCATCAAAATAGACCGTTATACTCTATTTAGTTTCTTAGAAGTCTTAACTTGCTAAGTTTAGCTTTTGGACAACGTTTCCGTTCGCTAAAGAAGCAATGACCAAGTTAAGTTCAATTGCACGAAACGTGAAAAACTGTCTATGCATAGAATTGAGCATTCTAAGGCATCAAAATAGACCGTTATACTCTATTTAGTGTTCTTAGAAGTCTTAACTTGCTAGTTAGCTTTTGGACAACGTTTCGTTCGGTAGAAGCCAATAGACCAAGTTAAGTTCAAATGCACGAAACGTGAAAAATTTATCCTCGCATAGAATTGAGCATTCCTAAGGCATCAAAATAGACCGTTATTACTCTAGTTAGTGTTCTTAGAAGTCTTAACTTGCTAGTTTAGCTTTTGGACAACGTTACGTTGGGTAAAGAAGCCAATAGACCAAGTTATGTTCAAAATGGCACGAAACGTGAAAAACTGTCCATGCGTAGAATTGAGCATTTCCTAAGGCATCAAAATAGACCTTATACTCTATTTAGTGTTCTTAGAAGTCTTAACTTGCTAGTTTAGCTTTTGGACAACGTTTCGTTGGTAAAGAAGCCAATAGACCAAGTTAAGTTCAATTGCACGAAATGTGAAAAACTTTGCCATGCATAGAATTGAGCATTTCCTAAGGCATCAAAATAGACCGTTATACTTATTTAGTGTTCTTAGAAGTCTTAACTTGCTAGTTTAGCTTTTGGACAACGTTTCGTTACGGTAAAGAAGCCAATAGACCAAGTTAAGTTCAAAATTGCACGAACGTGAAAAATTTCCTCGCATAGAATTGAGCATTCCTAAGGCATCAAAATAGACGTTATACTCTATTTAGTGTTCTTAGAAGTCTTAACTTGCTAGTTTAGCTTTTGGACAACGTTACGTTAGGTAAAGAAGCCAATAGACCAAGTTAAGTTCAAAATGGCACGAAACGTGAAAAACTTGTCCATGCGTAGAATGAGCATTCCTAAGGCATCAAAATAGACCTTATATACTCTATTTAGTGTTCTTAGAAGTCTTAACTTGCTAGTTTAGCTTTTGGACAACGTTTCGTTCGTAAAGAAGCCAATAGACCAAGTTAATCAAATTGCACGAAACTGTGAAAAACTTGTCCATGCGTAGAATTGAGCATTTCTAAGGCATCAAAATAGACCGTTATACTCTATTTAGTGTTCTTAGAAGTCTTAACTTGCTAGTTTAGCTTTTGGCAACGTGTTCGTTAGGTAAAGAAGCCAATAGACCAAGTTAAGTTCAAATTGCACGAAATGAAAAACTTGTCCATGCATAGAATTGAGCATTCTAAGGCATCAAAATAGACCGTTATACTCTATTTAGTGTTCTTAGAAGTCTTAACTTGCTAGTTTAGCTTTTGGGCAATGTTTCGTTAGGTAAAGAAGCCAATAGACCAAGTTAAGTTCAAAATTGCACGAAACGTGAAAAACTTGTCCATGCATAGAATTGAGCATTCCTAAGCATCAAAATAGACCGTTATACTCTGTTTAGTGTTCTTAGAAGTCTTAACTTGCTAGTTTAGCTTTTGGACAACGTTCGTAGGTAAAGAAGCCAATAGACCAAGTTAAGTTCAAAATGGCACGAAACGTGAAAAAACTTATCCACGCATAGAATTGAGCATTCCTAAGGCATCAAAATAGACCGTTATACACTATTTAGTGTTCTTAGAAGTCTTAACTTGCTAGTTTAGCTTTTGGCAATGTTTGTTAGGTAAAGAAGCTAATAGACCAAGTTAAGTCAAAATTGCACGAAACGTGAAAACTCGTCCATGCATAGAATTGAGCATTTCCTAAGGCATCAAAATAGACCGTTATACTCTATTTAGTCTTCTTAGAAGTCTAACTTGCTAGTTTAGCTTTTGGGCAACTTTCGTTAGGTAAAGAAGCCAATAGACCAAGTTCAAAATTGCACAAAATGAAAAACTTATGCACGCATAGAATTGAGCATTCTAAGGCATCAAAATAGACCGTTATACTCTATTTAGTGTTGTTAGAAGTCTTAACTTGCTAGTTTAGCTTTTGGACAACGTTCGTTACGGTAAAGAAGCAAACAGACCAAGTTAAGTTCAAAATTGCACGAAATGAAAAACTTGTCTAGTAGAATTGAGCATTCCTAAGGCATCAAAATAGACCGTTATACTCTATTTAGTGTTCTTAGAAGTCTTAACTTGTAGTTTAGCTTTTGGCAACGTTTCGTTAGGCAAAGAAGCCAATAGACCAAGTTAAGTTAAAATTGCTCGAAACGTGAAAAACTTATCCATGCATAGAATTGAGCATTCCTAAGGCATCAAAATAGACCGTTATACTCTGTTTAGTGTTCTTAGAAGTCTTAACTTGGTAGTTTAGCTTTTGGCAACGTTTCGTTAGGTAAAGAAGCCAATAGACCAATTTAAGTTCAAAATTGCACGAAACGTGAAAAACTTATGCCTCACATAGAATTGAGCATTCCTAAGGCATCAAAATAGACCGTTATACTCTATTTAGTGTTCTTAGAAGTCTTACTTGCTAGTTTAGCTTTTGGACAACGTTTCGTTAGGTAAAGAAGCCAATAGACCAAGTTAAGTTCAAAATTGCACGAAACGTGAAAAACTTGTCCATGCATAGAATTGAGCATTCCTAAGGCATCAAAATAGACCGTTATACTCTATTTAGTGTTCTTAGAAGTCTTAACTTGCTAGTTTAGCTTTTGGACAACGTTCGTTAGGTAAAGAAGCCAATAGACCAAGTTAAGTTCAATTGCACGAAACGTGAAAAACTTGTCTATGCATAGAATTGAGCATTCCTAAGGCATCAAAATAGACCGTTATACTCTATTTAGTGTTCTTAGAAGTCTTAACTTGCTAGTTTAGCTTTTGGACAACGTTTACGTTAGGTAAAGAAGCCAATAGACCAAGTTAAGTTCAAAATGGCACGAAACGTGAAAAACTTGTCCATGTGTAGAATTGAGCATTCCTAAGGCATCAAATAGACCGTTACTCTATTTAGTCTTCTTTGAGTCTAACTAACTTGCTAGTTTAGCTTTTGGACAACGTTACGTTAGGTAAAGAAGCCAATAGACCAAGTTAAGTTCAAAATTGCACGAAACGTGAAAAACTTATGCGTAGAATTGAGCATTCCTAAGGCATCAAAATAGACCGTTATACTCTATTTAGTGTTCTTAGAAGTCTTAACTTGCTAGTTTTAGCTTTTGGACAACGTTTCGTTCGGTAAAGAAGCCAATAGACCAAGTTAAGTTCAAAATTGCACGAAACGTGAAAAATTATCCTCGCATAGAATTGAGCATTCTAAGGCATCAAATAGACCGTTATACTCTATTAGTGTTCTTAGAAGTCTTAACTTGCTAGTTTAGCTTTTGGGACAACGTTCGTTGGTAAGAAGCCAATAGACCAAGTTAAGTTCAAAATGGCACGAAACGTGAAAAACTTGTCCATGCGTAGAATTGAGCATTCCTAAGGCATCAAAATAGACCGTTATACTCTATTTAGTGTTCTTTAGAAGTCTTAACTTGCTAGTTTAGCTTTTGGACAACGTTTCGTTAGGTAAAGAAGCCAATAGACCAAGTTAAGTTCATGATTGCACGAAATGTGAAAAACTTGTCCATGCGTAGAATTGAGCATTCCTAAGGCATCAAAATAGACCGTTATACTCTATTTAGTGTTCTTTGAAGTCTTAACTTGCTAGTTTAGCTTTGGACAACGTTCGTTAGGTAAAGAAGCCAATAGACCAAGTTAAGTTCAAAATGGCACGAAACGTGAAAAACTTGTCCACGCATAGAATTGAGCATTCTAAGGCATCAAAATAGACCGTTATACTCTATTTAGTGTTCTTAGAAGTCTTAACTTGCTAGTTTTAGCTTTTGGCAATGTTTCGTTAGGTAAAGAAGCTAATAGACCAACTTAAGTCAAAATTGCACGAAACGTGAAAAACTTGTCATGCATAGAATTGAGCATTCTAAGGCATCAAAATAGACCGTTATACTCTATTTAGTGTTCTTAGAAGTCTTAACTTGCTAGTTTAGCTTTTGGCAACGTTCGTTAGGTAAAGAAGCCAATAGACCAAGTTAAGTTCAAAATTGACGATGAGAATTGAGCATTCTAAGGCATCAAATAGATAGTTATACTCTATTTAGTGTTTTAGAAGTCTTAACTTGCTAGTTTAGCTTTTGGGCAACGTTACGTTAGGTAAGAAGCCAATAGACCAGTTAAGTCAAAATTGCACGAACGTGAAAAACTTTCCATGCATAGAATTGAGCATTGCCTAAGGCATCAAAATAGACCGTTATACTCTATTTAGTGTTCTTAGAAGTCTTAACTTGCTAGTTTAGCTTTTGGGCAACGTTCGTTGGTAAAGAAGCCAATAGACCAAGTTAAGTTCAAAATGCACGAAACGTGAAAACTTATGCCATGCGTAGAATTGAGCATTCCTAAAACATCAAATAGACCGTTATACTCTATTTAGTGTTCTTAGAAGTCTTAACTTGCTAGTTTAGCTTTTGGACTAACGTGTCTCGTTCGGTAAAGAAGCCATAGACCAAGTTAAGTTCAATGATTGCACGAAATGTGAAAAACTTGTCTATGCAGAGAATTGAGCATTCCTAAGGCATCAAAATAGACCGTTATACTCTATTTAGTGTTCTTAGAAGTCTTACTTGCTAGTTTAGCTTTTGGGTAACGTTTCGTTAGGTAAAGAAGCCAATAGAACCAAGTTAAGTTCAAAATTGCACGAAATGTGAAAAACTTGTCATGCATAGAATTGAGCATTCCTAAGGCCATCAAAATAACCGTTATACTCTGTTTAGTGTTCTTAAAGTCTTAACTTGCTAGTTTTAGCTTTTGGGCAACGTTTACGTTTAGGTAAAGAAGCCAATAGACCAAGTTAAGTTCAAAATGGCACGAAACGTGAAAAACTTGTCCACGCATAGAATTGAGCATTCCTAAGGCATCAAATAGACCGTTATACTCTATTTAGTGTCTTAGAAGTCTTAACTTGCTAGTTTAGTTTTTGGACAACGTTTCGTTCGGTAAGGAAGCCAATAGACCAAGTTAAGTTCAAAATTGCACGAAACGTGAAAAATTTCCTCGCATAGAATTGAGCATTCCTAAGGCATCAAAATAGCCGTTATACTCTATTAGTGTTCTTAGAAGTCTTAACTTGCTAGTTTAGCTTTTGGCAACGTTTCGTTGGTAAAGAAGCCAATAGACCAAGTTAAGTTCAAAATTGCACGAAACGTGAAAAATTGTCCATGCATAGAATTGAGCATTCCTAAGGCATCAAAATAGACCTTTATACTCTATTTAGTGTTCTTAGAAGTCTTAACTTGCTAGTTTAGCTTTGGACAACGTTCGTTCGGTAAAGAAGCCAATAGACCAAGTTAAGTTCAAAATGCACGAAATGTGAAAAACTTGTCTATGCGTAGAATTGAGCATTTCTAAGGCATCAAAATAGACCGTTATACTCTATTTAGTGTTCTTAGAAGTCTTAACTTGCTAGTTTAGCTTTTGGGCAACGTGTTCGTTAGGTAAAGAAGCCAATAGACCAATTAAGTTCAAAATTGCACGAAATGTGAAAAACTTGTCCATGCATAGAATTGAGCATTCCTAAGGCATCAAAATAGACCGTTTACTCTATTTAGTGTTCTTTGAAGTCTTAACTTGCTATTTTAGCTTTTGGACAACGTTTCGTTAGGTAAACGAAGCCAATAGACCAAGTTAAGTTCAAAATTGCACGAAACGTGAAAAACTTGTCCATGCATAGAATTGAGCTTCCTAAGCCATCAAAATAGACGTTATACTCTCTGTTAGTGTTCTTAGATCTTAAGTTGCTAGTTTAGCTTTTGGACAACGTTACGTTAGGTAAAGAAGCCATAGACCAAGTTAAGTTCAAAATGGCACGAAACGTGAAAAACTTGTCATCCACGCATAGAATTGACATTCCTAAGGCATCAAAATAGACCGTTATACTCACTTTAGTGTTCTTAAAAGTCTTAACTTGGCTAGTTTAGCTTTTGGGCAATGTTTCGTTAGGTAAAGAAGCTAATAGACCAACTTAAGTCAAAATTGCACGAAACGTGAAAACTTGTCCATGCATAGAATTGAGCATATCCTAAGGCATCAAAATAGACCGTTATACTCTATTTTGTGTTCTTAGAAGTCTTAACTTGCTAGTTTTCGCTTTTGGGCAACGTTTCGTTAGTAAAAGCCAAAGACCAAGTTTCAAATTGCACAAACATGAAAAAACTTATGCACGCATGCAGAATTGAGCATTCTAAGGCATCAAAATAGACCGTTATACTCTATTTAGTGTTTTAGAAGTCTTAACTGCTAGTTTAGTCTTTTGGAAACGTACGTTCGGTAAAGAAGCCATAGACCCAAGTTAAGTTCAAAATTGCACGAAATGAAGAAAACTTGTCTGCAAGAATTGAGCATTCCTAAGGCATCAAAATAGACCGTTATACTCTATTTAGTGTTCTTAGAAGTCTTAACTTGCTAGTTTAGCTTTTGGACAACGTTTTCGTTAGGTAAAGAAGCTAATAGCCAGTTAAGTTCAAAATTGCACAAACGTGAAAAACTTTCCATGAGAATTGAGCATTCCTAGGCATCAAATAGACCGTTATACTCTATTTAGTGTTCTTAGAAGTCTTAACTTGGTAGTTTAGCTTTTGTCAC
Organism: Tripterygium wilfordii; assembly: GCF_013401445.1. Classification (NCBI taxonomy): domain Eukaryota; kingdom Viridiplantae; phylum Streptophyta; class Magnoliopsida; order Celastrales; family Celastraceae; genus Tripterygium; species Tripterygium wilfordii. Next base: position 53,816 of record NW_024056371.1, on the reverse strand, counting down.
GTTCGTTAGGTAAGAATCCAATAGACCAAGTTAAGTTCAAAATTGCACGAAACGTGAAAAACTTGTCCACATAGAATTGAGCATTCCTAAGGCATCAAAATAGACCGTTATACTCTATTTAGTGCTCTAGAAGTCTTAATTGCTAGTTTAGCTTTTGGACAACGTTTCGTTCGTAAAGAAGCCAATAGACCAAGTTAAGTTCAAAATTGCACGAAACGTGAAAAATTGTATATATAAGAGTATTATAATATAATTTAATATAAGATTATATATGATTATAAACTTATTTATTTATAATAATTTAACTTGCTAGTTATTAATTTACAACGTTTTTATATCGAAATAAGCAATAGACCAATTTTAAGTTCAAATATTCAAATAAAAAATATTCTCCTCATAGAAGATTGAGCTTCTAAGCATCAAATAGACCGTTATACTCTATTTGTTTCTTAGAAGTCTTTAACTTGGTATTTAGCTTTTGTGCAACGTTTCGTTAGGTAAAGAAGCCATAGACCAAGTTAAGTTCAAAATTGCACGAAACGTGAAAAATTTATCCTCGAATAGATTTGAGCATTCCTAGCATCAAAATAGACCGTTATACTCTATTTAGTGTTCTTAGAAGTCTTAACTTGCTAGTTTAGCTTTGGACACGTTACGTTGGGTAAAGAAGCCAATAGACCAGTTATGTTCAAAATGGCACGAAACGTGAAAAACATGTCCATGCGTAGAATTGAGCATTCCTAAGGCATCAAAATAGACCGTTATACTCTATTTAGTGTTCTTAGAAGTCTTAACTTGCTAGTTTATGCTTTTGGGACAACCTTTTCGTTAGCTAAAGAAGCAATAGACCAAGTTTTCATGATTGCACGAAATGTGAAAACTTGGTCACATGCGTAGAATTGAGCATTCCTAAGGCATCAAAATAGACCGTTATACTCTATTTAGTGTTCTTTGAAGTCTTAACTTGCTAGTTTAGCTTTTGGACAACGTTACGTTAGGTAAAGAAGCCATAGCACCAAGTTAAGTTCAAAATTGCACGAAAACGTGAAAAACTTGTCCATGCATAGAATTCAGCATTCCTAAGGTATCAAAATAGACCGTTATACTCTATTTAGTGTTCTTGAAGTCTTAACTTGCTAGTTTTAGCTTTTGGGCAATGTTTCGTTAGGTAAAGAAGCTAATAACCAAGTTAAGTCAAATTGCACGAAACGTGAAAAACTTATCCTGCATAGAATTGAGCCATTCTAAAGCATCAAATAGACCGTTTTGCTCTGTTTAGTGTTTCTTAGAAGTCTTAACTTGTAGTTTAGCTTTTGGGCAACGTTTCGTTAGGTAAAGAAGCCAATAGACCAAGTTAAGTTCAAATTGCATGAACGTAAAAACTTATCAGCACATGAATTGAGCATTCCTAAGGCATCAAAATAGAACCGTTATACTCTATTTTAGTGTTTCTTAGAAGTCTTAACTTGCTGTTTAGCTTTTGGGCAACGTTTCGTTAGGTAAGAAGCATAGACCAAGTTAAGTTCAAAATGGCACGGAAACGTGAAAACTTGTCCATGCTAGAATTGAGCCTTTCAAAGCATCAAAATCGACCGTATACACTATTTAGTGTTCTTAGAAGTCTTAACTTGCTAGTTTAGCTTTTGGACAACGTTACGTTGGGTAAAAAACCAATACAAGTTAATGTTCAAAATGGCACGAAACGTGAAAAACTGTCCATGCATACAATGAGCATTCCTAAGGCATCAAAATAGACCGTTATACTCTATTTAGTGTTCTTAGAAGTCTTAACTTGCTAGTTTAGCTTTTGGAAACGTTTCATTAGGTAAAGAAGCTATGACCAAGTTAAGTTCAATTGCACGAAACGTGAAAAACTTTGTCCATGCATAAAAATGAGCATTCCTAAGGCATCAAAATAGACCGTTATACTCTATTTAGTGTTCTTAGAAGTTTCTTAACTTGCTAGTTTAGCTTTTGGACAACGTTTCATTAGCTAGAAGCGTATAGACCAAGTTAAGTTCAGATTGCACGAAACGTGAAAAACTTGTCCATGCAGAATTGAGCATTCCTAAGGCATCAAAATAGACCGTTATCTCTGTTTAGTTGTTCTTAAAGTCTTAACTTGCTAGTTAGCTTTTGGACAACGTTACGTTCGGGTAAAGAACCAGTAGACCAGTTAAGTTTCAAAAGAGTGCACTGAACGTGAAAAACTTGTCCATGCGTAGAATTGAGCATTTCTAAGACATCAAAATAGACCGTTATACTCTATTTATTGTTCTTAGAAGTCTTAACTTGCTAGTTTAGCTTTTGGGCAATTTTCGTTAGGTAAAGAAGCTAATAGACCAACTTAAGTCAAAATTGCACGAAACGTGAAAAACTTGTCCATGCATAGAATTGAGCATTCCTAAGGCATCAAAATAGACCGTTATACTCTATTGAGTGTTCTTAGAAGTCTTAACTTCCTAGTTTAGCTTTTGGGCAACATTTCACTAGGTAAAGAAGCAATTAGACCAAGTTAAGTTCAAAATTACACGAAACATGAAAAACTTATGCACGCATAGAATTGAGCATTCCTGAGGCATCAAAATAGACCGTTATACTCTATTTAGTGTTCTTAGAAATCTTAACTTGCTAGTTTATCTTTTGGACAACGTGTCGTTCGGTAAAGAAGCAAACAGACCAAGTTAAGTTCAAAATTGCACGAAATGAGAAAAACCTGTCTATGCAGAGAATTGAGCATTCCTCAGGCATCAAAATAGACCGTTATACTCTATTTACTGTTCTTTGACATCTTAACTTGCTAGTTTAACTTTTCGGCAACGTTTCGTTAGGTAAGAAGCTAATAGACCAAGTTAAGTTCAAAATTGCACGAAATGCGAAAAACTTGTCCATGCATAAAAATGAGCATTCCTAAGGCATCAAAATAGACCGTTATACTCTATTTAGTGTTCTTAGAAGTCTTAACTTGCTAGTTTAGCTTTTGGACAACGTTTCATTAGCTAAAGAAGCGTATAGACCAAGTTAAGTTCAAGATTGCACGAAACGTGAAAAACTTGTCCATGCATAAAAATGAGCATTCCTAAGGCATCAAAATAGACCGTTATACTCTATTTAGTGTTCTTAGAAGTCTTAACTTGCTAGTTTAGCTTTTGGACAACGTTTCATTAGCTAAAGAAGCGTATAGACCAAGTTAAGTTCAAAATTGCACGAAATGCGAAAACTTGTCCATGCATAGAATTGAGCATTCCTAAGGAATCAAATGAACCGTTGTACTCTATTTAGTGTTCTTAGACGTCTTAACTTGCTAGTTTAGCTTTTGGGCAACGTTTCGTTAGGTAAAGAAGCCAATAGACCAAGTTAAGTTCAAAATTGCACGAAACGTGAAAAACTTATCCACACATAGAATTGAGCATTCCTAAGACATCAAAAGAGACCTTTATGCTCTATTTAGTGTTCTTAGAAGTCTTAACTTGCTAGTTTAGCTTTTGGACAACATTACGTTAGGTAAAGAGGCCAATAGACCAAGTTAAGTTCAAAATGGCACGAAACGTGAAAACTTGTCCATGCGTAGAATTGAGCCTTCCTAAGGCATCAAAATCGACCGTTATATCTCTATTTAGTGTTCTTAGAAGTCTTAGCTTGCTAGTTTAGCTTTTGGACAATGTTACGTTGGGTAAAAAAGCCAATAGACCAAGTTATGTTCAAAATGGCACGAAAAATGAAAAACTGTCAATGCATAAATTGAGCATTCCTAAGGCATCAAAATAGACCGTTATACTCTATTTAGTGTTCTTTGAAGTCTTAACTTGCTAGTTTAGCTTTTGGACAACGTTTCATTAGCTAAAGAAGCGTATAGACCAAGTTAAGTTCAAGATTGCACGAAACGTGAAAAACTTGTCTATGCATAGAATTGAGCATTTCTAAGGCGTCAAAATAGACCGTTGTACTCTGTTTAGTGTTCTTAGAAGTCTTAACTTGCTAGTTTAGCTTTTGGACAACGTTACGTTAGCTAAAGAAGCCAATAGACCAAGTTAAGTTCAAAATGGCACGAAACGTGAAAAACTTGTCCATGCGTAGAATTGAGCATTCCTAAGGCGTCAAAATAGACCGTTATACTCTGTTTAGTGTTCTTAGAAGTCTTAACTTGCTAGTTTAGCTTTTGGACAACGTTACGTTAGGTAAAGAAGCCAATAGACCAAGTTAAGTTCAAAATTAGAATTGAGCATTCCTAAGGCATCAAAATAGACCGTTATACTCTATTTAGTGTTCTTAGAAGTCTTAACTTGCTAGTTTAGCTTTTGGACAACGTTTCATTAGCTAAAGAAGCATATAGACCAAGGTAAGTTCAAGATTGCACGAAACGTGAAAAACTTGTCTATGCATAGAATTGAGCTTTTCTAAGGCATCAAAATAGACCGTTATACTCTATTTAGTGTTCTTAGAAGTCTTGACTTGCTAGTTTAGCTTTTGGGCAACGTTTCGTTAGGTAAAGAAGCATATAGACCAAGTTAAGTTCAAAATGGCACGGAACGTGAAAAACTTGTCCATGCGTAGAATTGAGCATTCCTAAGGCGTCAAAATAGACCGTTATACTCTGTTTAGTGTTCTTAGAAGTCTTAATTTGCTAGTTTAGCTTTTGGACAACGTTACGTTAGGTAAAGAAGCCAGTAGACCAAGTTAAGTTCAAAATGGCATGAAACGTGAAAAACTTGTCCATGCATAGAATTGAGCATTTCTAAGACATCAAAAATAGACCGTTATACTCTATTTAGTGTTCTTAGAAGTCTTAACTTGCTAGTTTAGCTTTTGGGCAATTTTTCGTTAGGTAAAGAAGCTAAAAGACCAACTTAAGTCAAAATTGCACGAAACGTGAAAAACTTGTCCATGCATAGAATTGAGCTTTCCTAAGGCGTCAAAATAGATCGTTTACTCTGTTTAGTGTTCTTAGAAGTCTTAACTTGCTAGTTTAGCTTTTGGACAACGTTACGTTAGGTAAAGAAGCCAATAGACCAAGTTAAGTTCAAAATGGCACGAAACGTTAAAAACTTGTCCATCCGTAGAATTGAGCATTTCTAATGCATCAAAATAGACCGTTATACTCTATTTAGTGTTCTTACAAGTCTTAACTTGCTAGTTTAGCTTTAGGGCAATGTTTCGTTAGGTAAAGAAGCTAATAGACCAACTTAAGTCAAAATTGCACGAAACGTGAAAAACTTGTCCATGCATAGAATTGAGCATTCCTAAGGCATCAAAATAGACCGTTATACTCTATTTAGTGTTCTTAGAAGTCTTAACTTGCTATTTTAGCTTTTGAGCAACATTTCGTTAGGTAAAGAAGCCACTAGACCAAGTTAAGTTCAAAATTGCACGAAACATGAAAAACTTATGCACGCATAGAATTGAGCAATCCTGAGGCATCAAAATAGACCGTTATACTCTATTTAGTGTTCTTAGAAATCTTAACTTGCTAGTTTATCTTTTGGACAACGTGTCGTTCGGTAAAGAAGCAAACAGACCAAGTTAAGTTCAAAATTGCACGAAATGAGAAAAACCTGTCCATGCAGAGAATTGAGCATTCCTCAGGCATCAAAATAGACCGTTATACTCTATTTACTGTTCTTAGACATCTTAACTTGCTAGTTTAACTTTTCGGCAACGTTTCGTTAGGTAAAGAAGCTAATAGACCAGTTAAGTTCAAAATTGCACGAAATGCGAAAAACTTGTCCATGCATAGAATTGAGCATTCCTAAGGAATCAAAATGAACCGTTGTACTCTATTTAGTGTTCTTAGACGTCTTAACTTGCTAGTTTAGCTTTTGGGCAACGTTTCGTTAGGTAAAGAAGCCAATAGACCAAGTTAAGTTCAAAATTGCACGAAACGTGAAAAACTTATCCACACATAGAATTGAGCATTCCTAAGACATCAAAAGAGACCTTTATGCTCTATTTAGTGTTCTTAGAAGTCTTAACTTGCTAGTTTAGCTTTTGGACAACATTACGTTAGGTAAAGAGGCCAATAGACCAAGTTAAGTTCAAAATGGCACGAAACGTGAAAAACTTGTCCATGCGTAGAATTGAGCCTTCCTAAGGCATCAAAATCGACCGTTATACTCTATTTAGTGTTCTTAGAAGTCTTAGCTTGCTAGTTTAGCTTTTGGACAATGTTACGTTGGGTAAAAAAGCCAATAGACCAAGTTATGTTCAAAATGGCACGAAAAATGAAAAACATGTCAATGCATAAAATTGAGCATTCCTAAGGCATCAAAATAGACCATTATACTCTATTTAGTGTTCTTTGAAGTCTTAACTTGCTAGTTTAGCTTTTGGACAACGTTTCATTAGCTAAAGAAGCGTATAGACCAAGTTAAGTTCAAGATTGCACGAAACGTGAAAAACTTGTCTATGCATAGAATTGAGTATTTCTAAGGCGTCAAAATAGACCGTTGTACTTTGTTTAGTGTTCTTAGAAGTCTTAACTTGCTAGTTTAGCTTTTGGACAACGTTACGTTAGCTAAAGAAGCCAATAGACCAAGTTAAGTTCAAAATGGCACGAAACGTGAAAAACTTGTCCATGCGTAGAATTGAGCATTCCTAAGGCGTCAAAATAGACCGTTATACTCTGTTTAGTGTTCTTAGAAGTCTTAACTTGCTAGTTTAGCTTTTGGACAACGTTACGTTAGGTAAAGAAGCCAATAGACCAAGTTAAGTTCAAAATGGCACGAAACGTGAAAAACTTGTCCATGCGTAGAATTGAGCCTTCCTAAGGCATCAAAATCTTCCGTTATACTCTATTAGTGTTCTTAGAAGTCTTAACTTGCTAGTTTACCTTTTGGACAACGTTTCATTAGCTAAAGAAGCGTATAGACCAATTTAAGTTCAAGATTGCACGAAATGTGAAAAACTTGTCTATGCATAGAATTGAGCATTTCTAAGGCATCAAAATAGACCGTTATACTATATTTAGTGTTCTTAGAAGTCTTGACTTGCTAGTTTAGCTTTTGGGCAACGTTTCGTTAGGTAAAGAAGCATATAGACCAAGTTAAGTTCAAATGGCACGGAACGTGAAAAACTTGTCCATGCGTAGAATTGAGCATTCCTAAGGCGTCAAAATAGACCGTTATACTCTGTTTAGTGTTCTAGAAGTCTTAATTTGCTAGTTTAGCTTTTGGACAACGTTACGTTAGGTAAAGAAGCCAGTAGACCAAGTTAAGTTCAAATGGCACGAAACGTGAAAAACTTGTCCATGCGTAGAATTGAGCATTTCTAAGCCTCAAAAATAGACCGTTATACTCTAATTAGTGTTTTTAGAAGTCTTAACTTGCTAGTTTAGCTTTTAGGCAATTTTTCGTTAGGTAAAGAAGCTAATAGACAAACTTAAGTCAAAATTGCACGAAACGTGATAAGATTTCATGTGATTGGTAGTTTACTTTACTTGACCGCATCTAGGCCCGATATTATGTTTAGTGTTTGCATGTGTGCAAGATTTCAATCTAATCCTAAGCAAACACATCTCATGGCCATAAAGAAGATTCTTAGGTACTTAAAAGACACACCTTCCCTAGGGTTGTGGTATGATAAGAAATCTTCATTTGACTTGCATTCATTTGTAGATGCCGACTTTGCGGGTTGCAAAATAAATAGGAAAAGTACTAGTGGTACTTGTCAATACCTAGGAAATATGCTCATATCTTGGTTCTCCAAGAAGCAAACATGTGTTGCTTTGAGCACTACCGAAGCCGAATATATGGCTATTGGTAGTTGTACTTGCCAATTGCTTTGGATTAAACAACAAATGCTTGATTTTAATATGGAATTTTCAAACATTCCAATTCTTTGTGATAACATAAGTGCCATACATTTGTCTAAGAATCCTAGATATCATGGTAAAGCTAAGCATATAGACATTAGACATCATTTCATTAGAGATCATGTTGCTAAAAAGAACATTGTGCTTGAACATGTAGAAGGGGAACATAATATTGCCGATTTGTTCACTAAACCTTTAGCTAAGGATAGATTCATAAAACTAAGAAATACATTGGGTTTGTGTGAAGCACCTTGAGAGCATATTTCTTGAATGCATATCCTTGTTTGATTGATATCCCAAGATTGAACTTGAATGCTTATTATATTTTCTTGGTGATATGTGCTTATAAGCTAAATGTACAAATTGGTATGCATGATTGAAGGGGGAGTAACCTAGTGTCATTAGGAGGCCATGGGTCACTTAGTGTGATAGGCTCCAAATTAGGTCACTTAGGTTCTATTAGTTCAATTGGTGTGTTGCCATGACTATTTGTTGATGAGAACTAGTTTTGATATTATTTGAAGTATGTTTATGGTCTTAAATCACTTTTGTGATAAAATCTCAAAAATGCTTATAAATCTTTTACAAAACTTGCATCAACCTCTTAGTTCTCCACTTTTTGAATTCTTACAAAAAGGGGGAGAGACATGATGATAAATTGCATTAAAATCATTTGCCAAAATGCATATATAGGCATAACTTAAGGGGGAGTGTATATGCATGATTGGGAGAGAATAGATGTTAAAGTAAGGGGGAGCTAAGCTTACTTAACTAAAGTTGTATATGAGTTTCAAAATTGTTTTAAATTGATATCATTAAACTTTTAATGCACTTTGAATTGATATTAAATTCAATTACAATCAAATAGACATTTATATCATGTATGTTTTGTAATCATCAAAAAGGGGGAGATTGTTGGACCTATGGTCCTATATGTCTAATTTTGATGATATTAAATCATTTATAAATGATAATGAAACATTAAAGCAATATTTGATTTTATGAATTGAATTTAAATGACTATATATTTTTGAGATAGTGCTGGAAATTAAGTTTTGAAAACAAACATACATGGACTAAGTTAGAGCATCAATTTTCCAATTATCATATCTTAACCAACTTAGGTCCAAATGACTTGAAACTTGAATCACATGCACATGAAGGTTTAATATATGTTCTAGGACTATAATCATGAGAAGTTAAGTGCATCACATATATATTTGGTCATATGCTTAAATTCCGCCAAAACTAGGTTTACCTAATTTTGTGCATATGTGTTCTTTGTGAACGTGGTGAACCAAATGAACTCCGATTTAAATGAAATTTCGTGTACATCTTAGTTTCATCACTATGAACATATTTGATTTAGTAAAGTTCAAGAGAAAAGGTCATTTACACTGAGTTTGTAAAATGACTTTGAATTTACACTTAGAATTTATCGGTTTCACTATTAGTGATCAAATTGCTTGGTTGAGTGACCAAACGATTTCCGATTGTTATGAAATTTTACATGGACATTCTAATACATATAAAAATGATTTATCATGTAGTAATATGAATTTTCTGGGTTGTTTTTCTAATGTAAATTAAACCTATGCGCTCTATATGAAGCTCTTTGAGCTTACATGCAATTGGGGAGTTCTACCTCCTATTTCCTTGTAGGTTAATCATCCTTGTGGTCTCATATGGCTCAGAATTCAGTATGTTCAAGAGTGGTCGAAGTCCTGTTTCTAAGAATGAGCTTGGAGCTCTAGGAAACTATAAAAAAATCCTATATTTGCCAACTTTCCACTAAGGCACTTAATCAAGTTGAATGAATCAAACATTGAGGCTATTGGTTGTGGTCTTCATGGAGATACAACTCTTTTCAACATGTGGGACAAACCTTGTCCTCTCTATCATTAGTGATATATTCTTGTTTGACATTTTCACTCAAGACATGTGCTACCAAGAAAGTTAGGTTGGTGCAATCAAACAAGATCCTTGACTAAGAGATCACTTTTGAAGTCTTTGATTCAAAATGAAGGGACAAGATGGCATAGTACAATCTACATCCATGGTTGAGAATTAAAGAGAGTTTGAATGGTCAAGATTTGAAGACATACATTGATCAAATGGTTGTGCATAAGACAACTTTCTTGCTTGCAATTTTTGGCTTAAAAAAAGGAGCATGTGCAACGTCTATATGCTCTATGGTGGAGATTTGTTTGCTCAAATCATCAATGACCAAGATTAGGAGCTGCAATGGATGGTAGAGATCAACTCTTGAAGTTTGATCCAATGGCTGCAAGCATAGGAGAGAATTGCCTTGAAAAGAGGATCTTCCCTTTCATACAACTTGGAGAAGCATTTGCAATCAAGAGAGAACTTTGTTCAAAGCTTTCAAACATTCAAGCATCCATTGTCTACTAAAATCCCAGCTTCTTCTTGAGCCACTACTCAAGGCCTTCTCACCATTTTGCTGCTGCAAAGAGAGGGTGCTTTCACTTGAGCTCAAGGTGTTATTTCTCCCAAAATCACCTCACCTTACCTACTTGAAAATCCTACCCGTGAGTGTGTGATTGTTGTTATTGAAAGTTCTTCACTTAAAGTCCCTTTGTTAGGGCATATTACAAACATTGAAGTTTGAGGGAGTTCTTAGAAACCCTTGGTTGTAAAGTTTGAAGATTGTCTTGAAATCTTTAGTTTCAAGGGTGACCTAAAAACCCTTGTGAGTTTTGTGGAGCTCTTGAGAAAACCACATCCTTAGTGGAGGTTGAAAATCCTAGGTTGGTGAATCTAGGTAGTAGACGTAGGAGAAGGGTCTCCGAACTACTATAAATCGCTGTGTTGATTTCTTTGTTTACTTGTTTATATTTACTACTTGTTTCAAACTGCAGGATTTTCAAAACCCTAATCTGTCCGAGATTAGCAGACTGCCTTAAACTTTGAATTTTGATCTGAAATTTTGATATAGTGTTTATTAAGGTGTTGTGACATTGCATATAAAATTTCGTTGCATTTTGACATCATTTGATAGGTAAAATCTGAGAGTTGAAATATCTGTGTGCAGTGTGTTGCTTGAAAATCTGTTTTGTGCAATTCTTGATTATTTGATATTTGGTCATTCACTATATTGTATCACATCTGGCATTGGATTGAATATTGATTAGGAAAATCATTAGAGTCCAAATTTGTGTGCTACTTGTTAATTGCCATTAATTTGTTTAAATTGAAAAAGGGATTCCAATTGGAATTTGGGGACACAATTCACCCCCCTCTTGTGTTAAAACTCGATCCGTCATATTTAGTGTTCTTAGAAGTCTTAACTTGCTAGTTTATCTTTTGGACAACGTGTCGTTCGGTGAAGAAGCAAATAGACCAAGTTAAGTTCAAAATTGCACGAAATGAGAAAAACTTGTCTATGCAGAGCATTGAGCATTCCTAAGGCATCAAAATAGATCGTTATACTCTATTTAGTGTTCTTGAAGTCTTAACTTGCTAGTTTAGCTTTTGGGGAACGTTTCGTTAGGTAAAGAAGCCAATAGACGAAGTTAAGTTCAAAATTGCACGAAACGCGAAAAACTTGTCCATGCATAGAATTGAGCATTCCTAAGGCATCAAAATAACCGTTCTACTCTATTTAGTGTTCTTAGAAGTCTTAACTTGCTAGTTTAGCTTTTGGGCAACGTTTCGTTAGGTAAAGAAGCCAATAGACCAAGTTAAGTTCAAAATTGCACGAAACGTGAAAAACTTATCCACACATAGAATTGAGCATTCCTAAGACATCAAAATAGACCGTTATGCTCTATTTAGTGTTCTTAGAAGTCTTAACTTGCTAGTTTAGCTTTTGGACAACGTTCGTTAGGTAAAGAAGCCAATAGACCAAGTTAAGTTCAAAATGCACGAAACGTGAAAAACTTGTCCATGCGTAGAATTGAGCATTCCTAAGGCATCAAAATCCGTTATACTCTATTTAGTGTTCTTAGAAGTCTTAACTTGCTAGTTTAGCTTTTGGACGACGTTACGTTGGTAAAGAAGCCAATAGACCAAGTTATGTTCAAAATGCACGAAACGTGAAAAACTTGTCCATGCGTAGAATTGAGCATTCCTAAGGCATCAAAATCCGTTATACTCTATTTAGTGTTCTTAGAAGTCTTAACTTGCTAGTTTAGCTTTTGGACAACGTTTCGTTAGGTAAAGAAGCAATAGACCAAGTTAAGTTCAAATTGCACGAAATGTGAAAAACTTGTCTATGCATAGAATTGAGCATTCTAAGGCATCAAAATAGACCGTTATACTCTATTTAGTGTTCTTAGAAGTCTTAACTTGCTAGTTTAGCTTTTGGACAACGTTTCGTTAGGTAAAGAAGCATATAGACCAAGTTAAGTTCAAAATGCACGAAACGTGAAAAACTTGTCCATGCGTAGAATTGAGCATTCCTAAGGCATCAAAATAGACCGTTATACTCTATTTAGTGTTCTTAGAAGTCTTAACTTGCTAGTTTAGCTTTTGGACAACGTTTCGTTAGGTAAAGAAGCCATATAGACCAAGTTAAGTTCAAAATTGCACGAAACGTGAAAAACTTGTCCATGCTAGAATTGAGCATTCCTAAGGCATCAAAATAGACCGTTATACTCTATTTAGTGTTCTTAGAAGTCTTAACTTGCTAGTTTAGCTTTTGGGCAATGTTTCGTTAGGTAAAGAAGCCAATAGACCAAGTTAAGTTCAAAATTGCACGAAACGTGAAAAACTTGTCCATGCATAGAATTGAGCATTCCTAAGGCATCAAAATAGACCGTTATACTCTATTTAGTGTTCTTAGAAGTCTTAACTTGCTAGTTTAGCTTTTGGGCAACGTGTCGTTAGGTAAAGAAGCAATAGACCAAGTTAAGTTCAAAATTGCACGAAATGAAAAACTTGTCCATGCATAGAATTGAGCATTCCTAAGGCATCAAAATAGACCGTTATACTCTATTTAGTGTTCTTAGAAGTCTTAACTTGCTAGTTTAGCTTTTGGGCAACGTTTCGTTAGGTAAAGAAGCAATAGACCAAGTTAAGTTCAAAATTGCACGAAACGTGAAAAACTTGTCCATGCATAGAATTGAGCATTCCTAAGGCATCAAAATAGACCGTTATACTCTATTTAGTGTTCTTAGAAGTCTTAACTTGCTAGTTTAGCTTTTGGGCAACGTTTCGTTAGGTAAAGAAGAATAGACCAAGTTAAGTTCAAAATGCACGAAACGTGAAAAACTTGTCCATGCGTAGAATTGAGCATTCTAAGGCATCAAAATAGACCGTTATACTCTATTTAGTGTTCTTAGAAGTCTTAACTTGCTAGTTTAGCTTTTGGGCAACGTTTCGTTAGGTAAAGAAGCCAATAGACCAAGTTAAGTTCAAAATTGCACGAAACGTGAAAAACTTGTCCATGCATAGAATTGAGCATTCCTAAGGCATCAAAATAGACCGTTATACTCTATTTAGTGTTCTTAGAAGTCTTAACTTGCTAGTTTAGCTTTTGGACAACGTTTCGTTAGGTAAAGAAGCCAATAGACCAAGTTAAGTTCAAAATTGCACGAAACGTGAAAAACTTGTCCATGCATAGAATTGAGCATTCTAAGGCATCAAAATAGACCGTTATACTCTATTTAGTGTTCTTAGAAGTCTTAACTTGCTAGTTTAGCTTTTGGGCAATGTTTCGTTAGGTAAAGAAGCCAATAGACCAAGTTAAGTTCAAAATTGCACGAAACGTGAAAAACTTGTCCATGCATAGAATTGAGCATTCTAAGGCATCAAAATAGACCGTTATACTCTATTTAGTGTTCTTAGAAGTCTTAACTTGCTAGTTTAGCTTTTGGACAACGTGTCGTTAGGTAAAGAAGCAATAGACCAAGTTAAGTTCAAAATTGCACGAAACGTGAAAAACTTGTCCATGCATAGAATTGAGCATTCTAAGGCATCAAAATAGACCGTTATACTCTATTTAGTGTTCTTAGAAGTCTTAACTTGCTAGTTTAGCTTTTGGGCAATGTTTCGTTAGGTAAAGAAGCAATAGACCAAGTTAAGTTCAAAATTGCACGAAACGTGAAAAACTTGTCCATGCATAGAATTGAGCATTCTAAGGCATCAAAATAGACCGTTATACTCTATTTAGTGTTCTTAGAAGTCTTAACTTGCTAGTTTAGCTTTTGGGCAACGTTTCGTTAGGTAAAGAAGCCAATAGACCAAGTTAAGTTCAAAATTGCACGAAACGTGAAAAACTTATGCATAGAATTGAGCATTTCCTAAGGCATCAAAATAGACCGTTATACTCTATTTAGTGTTCTTAGAAGTCTTAACTTGCTAGTTTAGCTTTTGGGCAACGTTTCGTTAGGTAAAGAAGCCAATAGACCAAGTTAAGTTCAAAATTGCACGAAACGTGAAAAACTTGTCTATGCATAGAATTGAGCATTCTAAGGCATCAAAATAGACCGTTATACTCTATTTAGTGTTCTTAGAAGTCTTAACTTGCTAGTTTAGCTTTTGGGTGTTTCGTTAGGTAAAGAAGCCAATAGACCAAGTTAAGTTCAAAATTGCACGAAACGTGAAAAACTTGTCCATGCATAGAATTGAGCATTCCTAAGGCATCAAAATAGACCGTTATACTCTATTTAGTGTTCTTAGAAGTCTTAACTTGCTAGTTTAGCTTTTGGACAACGTTTCGTTAGGTAAAGAAGCCAATAGACCAAGTTAAGTTCAAAATTGCACGAAACGTGAAAAACTTGTCCATGCATAGAATTGAGCATTCCTAAGGCATCAAAATAGACCGTTATACTCTATTTAGTGTTCTTAGAAGTCTTAACTTGCTAGTTTAGCTTTTGGACAACGTTTCGTTAGGTAAAGAAGCCAATAGACCAAGTTAAGTTCAAAATTGCACGAAACGTGAAAAACTTGTCCATGCATAGAATTGAGCATTCTAAGGCATCAAAATAGACCGTTATACTCTATTTAGTGTTCTTAGAAGTCTTAACTTGCTAGTTTAGCTTTTGGACAACGTTTCGTTAGGTAAAGAAGCCAATAGACCAAGTTAAGTTCAAAATTGCACGAAACGTGAAAAACTTGTCCATGCATAGAATTGAGCATTCCTAAGGCATCAAAATAGACCGTTATACTCTATTTAGTGTTCTTAGAAGTCTTAACTTGCTAGTTTAGCTTTTGGACAACGTTTCGTTAGGTAAAGAAGCCAATAGACCAAGTTAAGTTCAAAATTGCACGAACGTGAAAAACTTGTCCATGCGTAGAATTGAGCATTCCTAAGGCATCAAAATAGACCGTTATACTCTATTTAGTGTTCTTAGAAGTCTTAACTTGCTAGTTTAGCTTTTGGACAACGTTTCGTTAGGTAAAGAAGCTAGACCAAGTTAAGTTCAAAATTGCACGAAACGTGAAAAACTTGTCCATGCATAGAATTGAGCATTCCTAAGGCATCAAAATAGACCGTTATACTCTATTTAGTGTTCTTAGAAGTCTTAACTTGCTAGTTTAGCTTTTGGGCAACGTTTCGTTAGGTAAAGAAGCAATAGACCAAGTTAAGTTCAAAATTGCACGAAACGTGAAAAACTTGTCCATGCATAGAATTGAGCATTCCTAAGGCATCAAAATAGACCGTTATACTCTATTTAGTGTTCTTAGAAGTCTTAACTTGCTAGTTTAGCTTTTGGACAACGTTCGTTAGGTAAAGAAGCAATAGACCAAGTTAAGTTCAAAATTGCACGAAACGTGAAAAACTTGTCCATGCATAGAATTGAGCATTCCTAAGGCATCAAAATAGACCGTTATACTCTATTTAGTGTTCTTAGAAGTCTTAACTTGCTAGTTTAGCTTTTGGGCAACGTTTCGTTAGGTAAAGAAGCCAATAGACCAAGTTAAGTTCAAAATGGCACGAAACGTGAAAAACTTGTCCATGCGTAGAATTGAGCATTCCTAAGGCATCAAAATAGACCGTTATACTCTATTTAGTGTTCTTAGAAGTCTTAACTTGCTAGTTTAGCTTTTGGACAACGTTTCGTTAGGTAAAGAAGCCAATAGACCAAGTTAAGTTCAAAATTGCACGAAACGTGAAAAACTTGTCCATGCATAGAATTGAGCATTCTAAGGCATCAAAATAGACCGTTATACTCTATTTAGTGTTCTTAGAAGTCTTAACTTGCTAGTTTAGCTTTTGGGCAACGTTTCGTTAGGTAAAGAAGCAATAGACCAAGTTAAGTTCAAAATTGCACGAAACGTGAAAAACTTGTCCATGCATAGAATTGAGCATTCCTAAGGCATCAAAATAGACCGTTATACTCTATTTAGTGTTCTTAGAAGTCTTAACTTGCTAGTTTAGCTTTTGGACAACGTTTCGTTAGGTAAAGAAGCCAATAGACCAAGTTAAGTTCAAAATTGCACGAAACGTGAAAAACTTGTCCATGCATAGAATTGAGCATTCTAAGGCATCAAAATAGACCGTTATACTCTATTTAGTGTTCTTAGAAGTCTTAACTTGCTAGTTTAGCTTTTGGGCAATGTTTCGTTAGGTAAAGAAGCCAATAGACCAAGTTAAGTTCAAAATTGCACGAAACGTGAAAAACTTGTCCATGCATAGAATTGAGCATTCTAAGGCATCAAAATAGACCGTTATACTCTATTTAGTGTTCTTAGAAGTCTTAACTTGCTAGTTTAGCTTTTGGACAACGTTTCGGTAAAGAAGCAATAGACCAAGTTAAGTTCAAAATTGCACGAAACGTGAAAAACTTGTCCATGCATAGAATTGAGCATTCTAAGGCATCAAAATAGACCGTTATACTCTATTTAGTGTTCTTAGAAGTCTTAACTTGCTAGTTTAGCTTTTGGGCAATGTTTCGTTAGGTAAAGAAGCCAATAGACCAAGTTAAGTTCAAAATTGCACGAAACGTGAAAAACTTGTCCATGCATAGAATTGAGCATTTAAGGCATCAAAATAGACCGTTATACTCTATTTAGTGTTCTTAGAAGTCTTAACTTGCTAGTTTAGCTTTTGGGCAACGTTTCGTTAGGTAAAGAAGCCAATAGACCAAGTTAAGTTCAAAATTGCACGAAACGTGAAAAACTTATGCAATAGAATTGAATTCCTAAGGCATCAAAATAGACCGTTATACTCTATTTAGTGTTCTTAGAAGTCTTAACTTGCTAGTTTAGCTTTTGGACAACGTGTCGTTAGGTAAAGAAGCCAATAGACCAAGTTAAGTTCAAAATTGCACGAAACGTGAAAAACTTGTCCATGCATAGAATTGAGCATTCCTAAGGCATCAAAATAGACCGTTATACTCTATTTAGTGTTCTTAGAAGTCTTAACTTGCTAGTTTAGCTTTTGGAATGTTTCGTTAGGTAAAGAAGCCAATAGACCAATTAAGTTCAAAATTGCACGAAACGTGAAAAACTTGTCCATGCATAGAATTGAGCATTTCCTAAGGCATCAAAATAGACCGTTATACTCTATTTAGTGTTCTTAGAAGTCTTAACTTGCTAGTTTAGCTTTTGGACAACGTTTCGTTAGGTAAAGAAGCCAATAGACCAAGTTAAGTTCAAAATTGCACGAAACGTGAAAAACTTGTCCATGCATAGAATTGAGCATTCTAAGGCATCAAAATAGACCGTTATACTCTATTTAGTGTTCTTAGAAGTCTTAACTTGCTAGTTTAGCTTTTGGGCAATGTTTCGTTAGGTAAAGAAGCAATAGACCAAGTTAAGTTCAAAATTGCACGAAACGTGAAAAACTTGTCCATGCAAGAATTGAGCATTCTAAGGCATCAAAATAGACCGTTATACTCTATTTAGTGTTCTTAGAAGTCTTAACTTGCTAGTTTAGCTTTTGGACAACGTTTCGTTAGGTAAAGAAGCAATAGACCAAGTTAAGTTCAAAATTGCACGAAACGTGAAAAACTTGTCCATGCAGAATTGAGCATTCCTAAGGCATCAAAATAGACCGTTATACTCTATTTAGTGTTCTTAGAAGTCTTAACTTGCTAGTTTAGCTTTTGGGAGTTTCGTTAGGTAAAGAAGCAATAGACCAAGTTAAGTTCAAAATTGCACGAAACGAAAAACT
Organism: Tripterygium wilfordii; assembly: GCF_013401445.1. Lineage (NCBI taxonomy): Eukaryota > Viridiplantae > Streptophyta > Magnoliopsida > Celastrales > Celastraceae > Tripterygium > Tripterygium wilfordii. Next base: position 35,928 of record NW_024056371.1, on the reverse strand, counting down.
TGTCCATGCGTAGAATTGAGCATTCCTAAGGCATCAAAATAGACCGTTATACTCTATTTAGTGTTCTTAGAAGTCTTAACTTGCTAGTTTAGCTTTTGGACAACGTTTCGTTAGGTAAAGAAGCCAATAGACCAAGTTAAGTTCAAAATTGCACGAAACGTGAAAAACTTGTCCATGCATAGAATTGAGCATTCCTAAGGCATCAAAATAGACCGTTATACTCTATTTAGTGTTCTTAGAAGTCTTAACTTGCTAGTTTAGCTTTTGGGCAACGTTTCGTTAGGTAAAGAAGCTAGACCAAGTTAAGTTCAAAATTGCACGAAACGTGAAAAACTTGTCCATGCATAGAATTGAGCATTCCTAAGGCATCAAAATAGACCGTTATACTCTATTTAGTGTTCTTAGAAGTCTTAACTTGCTAGTTTAGCTTTTGGACAACGTTCGTTGGTAAAGAAGCAATAGACCAAGTTAAGTTCAAAATTGCACGAAATGAAAAACTTGTCTATGCATAGAATTGAGCATTCCTAAGGCATCAAAATAGACCGTTATACTCTATTTAGTGTTCTTAGAAGTCTTAACTTGCTAGTTTAGCTTTTGGGCAACGTTTCGTTAGGTAAAGAAGCCAATAGACCAAGTTAAGTTCAAAATGCACGAAACGTGAAAAACTTGTCCATGCATAGAATTGAGCATTCCTAAGGCATCAAAATAGACCGTTATACTCTATTTAGTGTTCTTAGAAGTCTTAACTTGCTAGTTTAGCTTTTGGACAACGTTTCGTTAGGTAAAGAAGCCAATAGACCAAGTTAAGTTCAAAATTGCACGAAACGTGAAAAACTTGTCCATGCATAGAATTGAGCATTCCTAAGGCATCAAAATAGACCGTTATACTCTATTTAGTGTTCTTAGAAGTCTTAACTTGCTAGTTTAGCTTTTGGGCAACGTTTCGTTAGGTAAAGAAGCCAATAGACCAAGTTAAGTTCAAAATTGCACGAAACGTGAAAAACTTGTCCATGCATAGAATTGAGCATTCCTAAGGCATCAAAATAGACCGTTATACTCTATTTAGTGTTCTTAGAAGTCTTAACTTGCTAGTTTAGCTTTTGGACAACGTTTCGTTAGGTAAAGAAGCCAATAGACCAAGTTAAGTTCAAAATGCACGAAACGTGAAAAACTTGTCCATGCATAGAATTGAGCATTCCTAAGGCATCAAAATAGACCGTTATACTCTATTTAGTGTTCTTAGAAGTCTTAACTTGCTAGTTTAGCTTTTGGACAACGTTTCGTTAGGTAAAGAAGCCAATAGACCAAGTTAAGTTCAAAATTGCACGAAACGTGAAAAACTTGTCCATGCATAGAATTGAGCATTCTAAGGCATCAAAATAGACCGTTATACTCTATTTAGTGTTCTTAGAAGTCTTAACTTGCTAGTTTAGCTTTTGGACAACGTTCGTTCGGTAAAGAAGCCAATAGACCAAGTTAAGTTCAAAATTGCACGAAATGAAAAACTTGTCCATGCATAGAATTGAGCATTCTAAGGCATCAAAATAGACCGTTATACTCTATTTAGTGTTCTTAGAAGTCTTAACTTGCTAGTTTAGCTTTTGGGCAACGTTTCGTTAGGTAAAGAAGCCAATAGACCAAGTTAAGTTCAAAATTGCACGAAACGTGAAAAACTTGTCCATGCATAGAATTGAGCATTCTAAGGCATCAAAATAGACCGTTATACTCTATTTAGTGTTCTTAGAAGTCTTAACTTGCTAGTTTAGCTTTTGGGCAACGTTTCGTTAGGTAAAGAAGCCAATAGACCAAGTTAAGTTCAAAATTGCACGAAACGTGAAAAACTTATGCATGCATAGAATTGAGCATTCCTAAGGCATCAAAATAGACCGTTATACTCTATTTAGTGTTCTTAGAAGTCTTAACTTGCTAGTTTAGCTTTTGGACAACGTTTCGTTAGGTAAAGAAGCCAATAGACCAAGTTAAGTTCAAAATTGCACGAAACGTGAAAAACTTGTCTATGCGTAGAATTGAGCATTTAAGGCATCAAAATAGACCGTTATACTCTATTTAGTGTTCTTAGAAGTCTTAACTTGCTAGTTTAGCTTTTGGAGTTTCGTTAGGTAAAGAAGCCAATAGACCAAGTTAAGTTCAAAATTGCACGAAACGTGAAAAACTTGTCCATGCATAGAATTGAGCATTCCTAAGGCATCAAAATAGACCGTTATACTCTATTTAGTGTTCTTAGAAGTCTTAACTTGCTAGTTTAGCTTTTGGACAACGTTTCGTTAGGTAAAGAAGCCAATAGACCAAGTTAAGTTCAAAATTGCACGAAACGTGAAAAACTTGTCCATGCATAGAATTGAGCATTCTAAGGCATCAAAATAGACCGTTATACTCTATTTAGTGTTCTTAGAAGTCTTAACTTGCTAGTTTAGCTTTTGGGCAACGTTTCGTTAGGTAAAGAAGCCAATAGACCAAGTTAAGTTCAAAATTGCACGAAACGTGAAAAACTTGTCCATGCATAGAATTGAGCATTCCTAAGGCATCAAAATAGACCGTTATACTCTATTTAGTGTTCTTAGAAGTCTTAACTTGCTAGTTTAGCTTTTGGACAACGTGTTCGTTAGGTAAAGAAGCCAATAGACCAAGTTAAGTTCAAAATTGCACGAAACGTGAAAAACTTGTCCATGCATAGAATTGAGCATTCCTAAGGCATCAAAATAGACCGTTATACTCTATTTAGTGTTCTTAGAAGTCTTAACTTGCTAGTTTAGCTTTTGGAATGTTTCGTTAGGTAAAGAAGCCAATAGACCAAGTTAAGTTCAAAATTGCACGAAACGTGAAAAACTTGTCCATGCATAGAATTGAGCATTCCTAAGGCATCAAAATAGACCGTTATACTCTATTTAGTGTTCTTAGAAGTCTTAACTTGCTAGTTTAGCTTTTGGACAACGTTCGTTAGGTAAAGAAGCAATAGACCAAGTTAAGTTCAAAATTGCACGAAACGTGAAAAACTTGTCCATGCATAGAATTGAGCATTCTAAGGCATCAAAATAGACCGTTATACTCTATTTAGTGTTCTTAGAAGTCTTAACTTGCTAGTTTAGCTTTTGGGCAACGTTTCGTTAGGTAAAGAAGCCAATAGACCAAGTTAAGTTCAAAATTGCACGAAACGTGAAAAACTTGTCCATGCATAGAATTGAGCATTCCTAAGGCATCAAAATAGACCGTTATACTCTATTTAGTGTTCTTAGAAGTCTTAACTTGCTAGTTTAGCTTTTGGAACGTTTCGTTAGGTAAAGAAGCCAATAGACCAAGTTAAGTTCAAAATTGCACGAAACGTGAAAAACTTATGCAGCATAGAATTGAGCATTCCTAAGGCATCAAAATAGACCGTTATACTCTATTTAGTGTTCTTAGAAGTCTTAACTTGCTAGTTTAGCTTTTGGACAACGTCGTTGGTAAAGAAGCCAATAGACCAAGTTAAGTTCAAAATTGCACGAAACGTGAAAAACTTGTCCATGCATAGAATTGAGCATTCCTAAGGCATCAAAATAGACCGTTATACTCTATTTAGTGTTCTTAGAAGTCTTAACTTGCTAGTTTAGCTTTTGGAATGTTTCGTTAGGTAAAGAAGCCAATAGACCAAGTTAAGTTCAAAATTGCACGAAACGTGAAAAACTTGTCCATGCATAGAATTGAGCATTCCTAAGGCATCAAAACAGACCGTTATACTCTATTTAGTGTTCTTAGAAGTCTTAACTTGCTAGTTTAGCTTTTGGACAACGTGTCGTTAGGTAAAGAAGCCAATAGACCAAGTTAAGTTCAAAATTGCACGAAACGTGAAAAACTTGTCCATGCGTAGAATTGAGCATTCCTAAGGCATCAAAATAGACCGTTATACTCTATTTAGTGTTCTTAGAAGTCTTAACTTGCTAGTTTAGCTTTTGGGCAACGTTTCGTTAGGTAAAGAAGCCAATAGACCAAGTTAAGTTCAAAATTGCATGAAACGTGAAAAACTTGTCCATGCATAGAATTGAGCATTCCTAAGGCATCAAAATAGACCGTTATACTCTATTTAGTGTTCTTAGAAGTCTTAACTTGCTAGTTTAGCTTTTGGACAACGTTCGTTAGGTAAAGAAGCAATAGACCAAGTTAAGTTCAAAATTGCACGAAACGTGAAAAACTTGTCTATGCATAGAATTGAGCATTCCTAAGGCATCAAAATAGACCGTTATACTCTATTTAGTGTTCTTAGAAGTCTTAACTTGCTAGTTTAGCTTTTGGAATGTTTCGTTAGGTAAAGAAGCCAATAGACCAAGTTAAGTTCAAAATTGCACGAAACGTGAAAAACTTGTCCATGCATAGAATTGAGCATTCCTAAGGCATCAAAATAGACCGTTATACTCTATTTAGTGTTCTTAGAAGTCTTAACTTGCTAGTTTAGCTTTTGGACAACGTTCGTTAGGTAAAGAAGCCAATAGACCAAGTTAAGTTCAAAATTGCACGAAATGAAAAACTTGTCCATGCATAGAATTGAGCATTCCTAAGGCATCAAAATAGACCGTTATACTCTATTTAGTGTTCTTAGAAGTCTTAACTTGCTAGTTTAGCTTTTGGAATGTTTCGTTAGGTAAAGAAGCCAATAGACCAAGTTAAGTTCAAAATTGCACGAAACGTGAAAAACTTGTCCATGCAGAATTGAGCATTCCTAAGGCATCAAAATAGACCGTTATACTCTATTTAGTGTTCTTAGAAGTCTTAACTTGCTAGTTTAGCTTTTGGACAACGTTTCGTTAGGTAAAGAAGCCAATAGACCAAGTTAAGTTCAAAATTGCACGAAACGTGAAAAACTTGTCCATGCATAGAATTGAGCATTCCTAAGGCATCAAAATAGACCGTTATACTCTATTTAGTGTTCTTAGAAGTCTTAACTTGCTAGTTTAGCTTTTGGGCAACGTTTCGTTAGGTAAAGAAGCCAATAGACCAAGTTAAGTTCAAAATTGCACGAAACGTGAAAAACTTGTCCATGCATAGAATTGAGCATTCCTAAGGCATCAAAATAGACCGTTATACTCTATTTAGTGTTCTTAGAAGTCTTAACTTGCTAGTTTAGCTTTTGGACAACGTTCGTTAGGTAAAGAAGCCAATAGACCAAGTTAAGTTCAAAATTGCACGAAATGAAAAACTTGTCCATGCATAATTGAGCATTCCTAAGGCATCAAAATAGACCGTTATACTCTATTTAGTGTTCTTAGAAGTCTTAACTTGCTAGTTTAGCTTTTGGGAGTTTCGTTAGGTAAAGAAGCCAATAGACCAAGTTAAGTTCAAAATTGCACGAAACGTGAAAAACTTGTCCATGCATAGAATTGAGCATTCCTAAGGCATCAAAATAGACCGTTATACTCTATTTAGTGTTCTTAGAAGTCTTAACTTGCTAGTTTAGCTTTTGGACAACGTTTCGTTAGGTAAAGAAGCCAATAGACCAAGTTAAGTTCAAAATTGCACGAAACGTGAAAAACTTGTCCATGCTAGAATTGAGCATTCCTAAGGCATCAAAATAGACCGTTATACTCTATTTAGTGTTCTTAGAAGTCTTAACTTGCTAGTTTAGCTTTTGGACAACGTTTCGTTAGGTAAAGAAGCCAATAGACCAAGTTAAGTTCAAAATTGCACGAAACGTGAAAAACTTGTCCATGCATAGAATTGAGCATTCCTAAGGCATCAAAATAGACCGTTATACTCTATTTAGTGTTCTTAGAAGTCTTAACTTGCTAGTTTAGCTTTTGGACAACGTTCGTTAGGTAAAGAAGCCAATAGACCAAGTTAAGTTCAAAATTGCACGAAACGTGAAAAACTTGTCCATGCATAGAATTGAGCATTCCTAAGGCATCAAAATAGACCGTTATACTCTATTTAGTGTTCTTAGAAGTCTTAACTTGCTAGTTTAGCTTTTGGAAGTTTCGTTAGGTAAAGAAGCCAATAGACCAAGTTAAGTTCAAAATTGCACGAAACGTGAAAAACTTGTCCATGCATAGAATTGAGCATTCCTAAGGCATCAAAATAGACCGTTATACTCTATTTAGTGTTCTTAGAAGTCTTAACTTGCTAGTTTAGCTTTTGGACAACGTTCGTTAGGTAAAGAAGCAATAGACCAAGTTAAGTTCAAAATTGCACGAAACGTGAAAAACTTGTCCATGCATAGAATTGAGCATTCCTAAGGCATCAAAATAGACCGTTATACTCTATTTAGTGTTCTTAGAAGTCTTAACTTGCTAGTTTAGCTTTTGGAATGTTTCGTTAGGTAAAGAAGCCAATAGACCAAGTTAAGTTCAAAATTGCACGAAACGTGAAAAACTTGTCCATGCATAGAATTGAGCATTCCTAAGGCATCAAAATAGACCGTTATACTCTATTTAGTGTTCTTAGAAGTCTTAACTTGCTAGTTTAGCTTTTGGGCAACGTTTCGTTAGGTAAAGAAGCCAATAGACCAAGTTAAGTTCAAAATTGCACGAAACGTGAAAAACTTGTCCATGCATAGAATTGAGCATTCCTAAGGCATCAAAATAGACCGTTATACTCTATTTAGTGTTCTTAGAAGTCTTAACTTGCTAGTTTAGCTTTTGGACAACGTTCGTTAGGTAAAGAAGCCAATAGACCAAGTTAAGTTCAAAATTGCACGAAACGTGAAAAACTTGTCCATGCATAGAATTGAGCATTCTAAGGCATCAAAATAGACCGTTATACTCTATTTAGTGTTCTTAGAAGTCTTAACTTGCTAGTTTAGCTTTTGGGCAAGTTTCGTTAGGTAAAGAAGCCAATAGACCAAGTTAAGTTCAAAATTGCACGAAACGTGAAAAACTTGTCCATGCATAGAATTGAGCATTCCTAAGGCATCAAAATAGACCGTTATACTCTATTTAGTGTTCTTAGAAGTCTTAACTTGCTAGTTTAGCTTTTGGGCAACGTTTCGTTAGGTAAAGAAGCCAATAGACCAAGTTAAGTTCAAAATTGCACGAAACGTGAAAAACTTGTCATGCATAGAATTGAGCATTCTAAGGCATCAAAATAGACCGTTATACTCTATTTAGTGTTCTTAGAAGTCTTAACTTGCTAGTTTAGCTTTTGGGCAATTCGTTTCGTTAGGTAAAGAAGCCAATAGACCAAGTTAAGTTCAAAATTGCACGAAACGTGAAAAACTTGTCCATGCATAGAATTGAGCATTCCTAAGGCATCAAAATAGACCGTTATACTCTATTTAGTGTTCTTAGAAGTCTTAACTTGCTAGTTTAGCTTTTGGACAACGTTTCGTTAGGTAAAGAAGCCAATAGACCAAGTTAAGTTCAAAATTGCACGAAACGTGAAAAACTTGTCCATGCATAGAATTGAGCATTCCTAAGGCATCAAAATAGACCGTTATACTCTATTTAGTGTTCTTAGAAGTCTTAACTTGCTAGTTTAGCTTTTGGACAACGTTTCGTTAGGTAAAGAAGCCAATAGACCAAGTTAAGTTCAAAATTGCACGAAACGTGAAAAACTTGTCCATGCATAGAATTGAGCATTCCTAAGGCATCAAAATAGACCGTTATACTCTATTTAGTGTTCTTAGAAGTCTTAACTTGCTAGTTTAGCTTTTGGACAACGTTTCGTTAGGTAAAGAAGCCAATAGACCAAGTTAAGTTCAAAATTGCACGAAACGTGAAAAACTTGTCCATGCATAGAATTGAGCATTCCTAAGGCATCAAAATAGACCGTTATACTCTATTTAGTGTTCTTAGAAGTCTTAACTTGCTAGTTTAGCTTTTGGGCAACGTTTCGTTAGGTAAAGAAGCAATAGACCAAGTTAAGTTCAAAATTGCACGAAACGTGAAAAACTTGTCCATGCATAGAATTGAGCATTCCTAAGGCATCAAAATAGACCGTTATACTCTATTTAGTGTTCTTAGAAGTCTTAACTTGCTAGTTTAGCTTTTGGACAACGTTTCGTTAGGTAAAGAAGCCAATAGACCAAGTTAAGTTCAAAATTGCACGAAACGTGAAAAACTTGTCCATGCATAGAATTGAGCATTCCTAAGGCATCAAAATAGACCGTTATACTCTATTTAGTGTTCTTAGAAGTCTTAACTTGCTAGTTTAGCTTTTGGGCAACGTTTCGTTAGGTAAAGAAGCCAATAGACCAAGTTAAGTTCAAAATTGCACGAAACGTGAAAAACTTGTCCATGCATAGAATTGAGCATTCCTAAGGCATCAAAATAGACCGTTATACTCTATTTAGTGTTCTTAGAAGTCTTAACTTGCTAGTTTAGCTTTTGGACAACGTTTCGTTAGGTAAAGAAGCCAATAGACCAAGTTAAGTTCAAAATTGCACGAAACGTGAAAAACTTGTCCATGCATAATTGAGCATTCTAAGGCATCAAAATAGACCGTTATACTCTATTTAGTGTTCTTAGAAGTCTTAACTTGCTAGTTTAGCTTTTGGGCAACGTTTCGTTAGGTAAAGAAGCCAATAGACCAAGTTAAGTTCAAAATTGCACGAAACGTGAAAAACTTGTCCATGCATAGAATTGAGCATTCCTAAGGCATCAAAATAGACCGTTATACTCTATTTAGTGTTCTTAGAAGTCTTAACTTGTAGTTTAGCTTTTGGCAACGTTTCGTTAGGTAAAGAAGCCAATAGACCAAGTTAAGTTCAAAATTGCACGAAACGTGAAAAACTTGTCCATGCATAGAATTGAGCATTCCTAAGGCATCAAAATAGACCGTTATACTCTATTTAGTGTTCTTAGAAGTCTTAACTTGCTAGTTTAGCTTTTGGACAACGTTCGTTAGGTAAAGAAGCCAATAGACCAAGTTAAGTTCAAAATTGCACGAAACGTGAAAAACTTGTCCATGCATAGAATTGAGCATTCCTAAGGCATCAAAATAGACCGTTATACTCTATTTAGTGTTCTTAGAAGTCTTAACTTGCTAGTTTAGCTTTTGGGCAACGTTTCGTTAGGTAAAGAAGCCAATAGACCAAGTTAAGTTCAAAATTGCACGTGAAAAACTTGTCCATGCATAGAATTGAGCATTCCTAAGGCATCAAAATAGACCGTTATACTCTATTTAGTGTTCTTAGAAGTCTTAACTTGCTAGTTTAGCTTTTGGAACGTTTCGTTAGGTAAAGAAGCCAATAGACCAAGTTAAGTTCAAAATTGCACGAAACGTGAAAAACTTGTCCATGCATAGAATTGAGCATTCCTAAGGCATCAAAATAGACCGTTATACTCTATTTAGTGTTCTTAGAAGTCTTAACTTGCTAGTTTAGCTTTTGGACAACGTTTCGTTAGGTAAAGAAGCCAATAGACCAAGTTAAGTTCAAAATTGCACGAAACGTGAAAAACTTGTCCATGCATAGAATTGAGCATTCCTAAGGCATCAAAATAGACCGTTATACTCTATTTAGTGTTCTTAGAAGTCTTAACTTGCTAGTTTAGCTTTTGGGCAACGTTTCGTTAGGTAAAGAAGCCAATAGACCAAGTTAAGTTCAAAATTGCACGAAACGTGAAAAACTTGTCCATGCATAGAATTGAGCATTCCTAAGGCATCAAAATAGACCGTTATACTCTATTTAGTGTTCTTAGAAGTCTTAACTTGCTAGTTTAGCTTTTGGACAACGTTCGTTAGGTAAAGAAGCCAATAGACCAAGTTAAGTTCAAAATTGCACGAAACGTGAAAAACTTGTCCATGCATAGAATTGAGCATTCCTAAGGCATCAAAATAGACCGTTATACTCTATTTAGTGTTCTTAGAAGTCTTAACTTGCTAGTTTAGCTTTTGGGCAATGTTTCGTTAGGTAAAGAAGCCAATAGACCAAGTTAAGTTCAAAATTGCACGAAACGTGAAAAACTTGTCCATGCATAGAATTGAGCATTCCTAAGGCATCAAAATAGACCGTTATACTCTATTTAGTGTTCTTAGAAGTCTTAACTTGCTAGTTTAGCTTTTGGACAACGTTCGTTAGGTAAAGAAGCCAATAGACCAAGTTAAGTTCAAAATTGCACGAAATGAAAAAACTTGTCCATGCATAGAATTGAGCATTCCTAAGGCATCAAAATAGACCGTTATACTCTATTTAGTGTTCTTAGAAGTCTTAACTTGCTAGTTTAGCTTTTGGGCAACGTTTCGTTAGGTAAAGAAGCCAATAGACCAAGTTAAGTTCAAAATTGCACGAAACGTGAAAAACTTATGCAGCATAGAATTGAGCATTCCTAAGGCATCAAAATAGACCGTTATACTCTATTTAGTGTTCTTAGAAGTCTTAACTTGCTAGTTTAGCTTTTGGACAACGTTCGTTAGGTAAAGAAGCCAATAGACCCAAGTTAAGTTCAAAATTGCACGAAACGTGAAAAACTTGTCTATGCATAGAATTGAGCATTCCTAAGGCATCAAAATAGACCGTTATACTCTATTTAGTGTTCTTAGAAGTCTTAACTTGCTAGTTTAGCTTTTGGGCAACGTTTCGTTAGGTAAAGAAGCCAATAGACCAAGTTAAGTTCAAAATTGCACGAAACGTGAAAAACTTGTCCATGCATAGAATTGAGCATTCCTAAGGCATCAAAATAGACCGTTATACTCTATTTAGTGTTCTTAGAAGTCTTAACTTGCTAGTTTAGCTTTTGGACAACGTTTCGTTAGGTAAAGAAGCCAATAGACCAAGTTAAGTTCAAAATTGCACGAAACGTGAAAAACTTGTCCATGCATAGAATTGAGCATTCCTAAGGCATCAAAATAGACCGTTATACTCTATTTAGTGTTCTTAGAAGTCTTAACTTGCTAGTTTAGCTTTTGGGCAACGTTTCGTTAGGTAAAGAAGCCAATAGACCAAGTTAAGTTCAAAATTGCACGAAACGTGAAAAACTTGTCCATGCATAGAATTGAGCATTCCTAAGGCATCAAAATAGACCGTTATACTCTATTTAGTGTTCTTAGAAGTCTTAACTTGCTAGTTTAGCTTTTGGGCAACGTTTCGTTAGGTAAAGAAGCCAATAGACCAAGTTAAGTTCAAAATTGCACGAAACGTGAAAAACTTGTCCATGCATAGAATTGAGCATTCCTAAGGCATCAAAATAGACCGTTATACTCTATTTAGTGTTCTTAGAAGTCTTAACTTGCTAGTTTAGCTTTTGGCAACGTTTCGTTAGGTAAAGAAGCCAATAGACCAAGTTAAGTTCAAAATTGCACGAAACGTGAAAAACTTGTCCATGCATAGAATTGAGCATTCCTAAGGCATCAAAATAGACCGTTATACTCTATTTAGTGTTCTTAGAAGTCTTAACTTGCTAGTTTAGCTTTTGGACAACGTTTCGTTAGGTAAAGAAGCCAATAGACCAAGTTAAGTTCAAAATTGCACGAAACGTGAAAAACTTGTCCATGCATAGAATTGAGCATTCCTAAGGCATCAAAATAGACCGTTATACTCTATTTAGTGTTCTTAGAAGTCTTAACTTGCTAGTTTAGCTTTTGGGCAACGTTTCGTTAGGTAAAGAAGCCAATAGACCAAGTTAAGTTCAAAATTGCACGAAACGTGAAAAACTTGTCCATGCATAGAATTGAGCATTCCTAAGGCATCAAAATAGACCGTTATACTCTATTTAGTGTTCTTAGAAGTCTTAACTTGCTAGTTTAGCTTTTGGACAACGTTTCGTTAGGTAAAGAAGCCAATAGACCAAGTTAAGTTCAAAATTGCACGAAATGAAAAACTTGTCCATGCATAGAATTGAGCATTCCTAAGGCATCAAAATAGACCGTTATACTCTATTTAGTGTTCTTAGAAGTCTTAACTTGCTAGTTTAGCTTTTGGACAACGTTTCGTTAGGTAAAGAAGCCAATAGACCAAGTTAAGTTCAAAATTGCACGAAACGTGAAAAACTTATGCGCATAGAATTGAGCATTCCTAAGGCATCAAAATAGACCGTTATACTCTATTTAGTGTTCTTAGAAGTCTTAACTTGCTAGTTTAGCTTTTGGACAACGTTTCGTTAGGTAAAGAAGCCAATAGACCAAGTTAAGTTCAAAATTGCACGAAATGAAAAACTTGTCCATGCATAGAATTGAGCATTCCTAAGGCATCAAAATAGACCGTTATACTCTATTTAGTGTTCTTAGAAGTCTTAACTTGCTAGTTTAGCTTTTGGGCAACGTTTCGTTAGGTAAAGAAGCCAATAGACCAAGTTAAGTTCAAAATTGCACGAAACGTGAAAAACTTATCAGCATAGAATTGAGCATTCCTAAGGCATCAAAATAGACCGTTATACTCTATTTAGTGTTCTTAGAAGTCTTAACTTGCTAGTTTAGCTTTTGGGCAACGTTTCGTTAGGTAAAGAAGCCAATAGACCAAGTTAAGTTCAAAATTGCACGAAACGTGAAAAACTTGTCCATGCATAGAATTGAGCATTCCTAAGGCATCAAAATAGACCGTTATACTCTATTTAGTGTTCTTAGAAGTCTTAACTTGCTAGTTTAGCTTTTGGAAACGTTTCGTTAGGTAAAGAAGCCAATAGACCAAGTTAAGTTCAAAATTGCACGAAACGTGAAAAACTTGTCCATGCATAGAATTGAGCATTCCTAAGGCATCAAAATAGACCGTTATACTCTATTTAGTGTTCTTAGAAGTCTTAACTTGCTAGTTTAGCTTTTGGCAACGTTTCGTTAGGTAAAGAAGCCAATAGACCAAGTTAAGTTCAAAATTGCACGAAACGTGAAAAACTTGTCCATGCATAGAATTGAGCATTCCTAAGGCATCAAAATAGACCGTTATACTCTATTTAGTGTTCTTAGAAGTCTTAACTTGCTAGTTTAGCTTTTGGACAACGTTTCGTTAGGTAAAGAAACATAGACCAAGTTAAGTTCAAAATTGCACGAAACGTGAAAAACTTGTCTATGCATAGAATTGAGCATTCCTAAGGCATCAAAATAGACCGTTATACTCTATTTAGTGTTCTTAGAAGTCTTGGGCAACGTTTCGTTAGGTAAAGAAGCCAATAGACCAAGTTAAGTTCAAAATTGCACGAAACGTGAAAAACTTGTCCATGCATAGAATTGAGCATTCCTAAGGCATCAAAATAGACCGTTATACTCTATTTAGTGTTCTTAGAAGTCTTAACTTGCTAGTTTAGCTTTTGGACAACGTTTCGTTAGGTAAAGAAGCCAATAGACCAAGTTAAGTTCAAAATTGCACGAAACGTGAAAAACTTGTCCATGATTAGAATTGAGCATTCCTAAGGCATCAAAATAGACCGTTATACTCTATTTAGTGTTCTTAGAAGTCTTAACTTGCTAGTTTAGCTTTTGGACAACGTTTCGTTAGGTAAAGAAGCCAATAGACCAAGTTAAGTTCAAAATTGCACGAAACGTGAAAAACTTGTCCATGACGTAGAATTGAGCATTCCTAAGGCATCAAAATAGACCGTTATACTCTATTTAGTGTTCTTAGAAGTCTTAACTTGCTAGTTTAGCTTTTGGGCAACGTTTCGTTAGGTAAAGAAGCAATAGACCAAGTTAAGTTCAAAATTGCACGAAACGTGAAAAACTTGTCCATGCATAGAATTGAGCATTCCTAAGGCATCAAAATAGACCGTTATACTCTATTTAGTGTTCTTAGAAGTCTTAACTTGCTAGTTTAGCTTTTGGACAACGTTTCGTTAGGTAAAGAAGCCAATAGACCAAGTTAAGTTCAAAATTGCACGAAACGTGAAAAACTTGTCCATGCATAGAATTGAGCATTCCTAAGGCATCAAAATAGACCGTTATACTCTATTTAGTGTTCTTAGAAGTCTTAACTTGCTAGTTTAGCTTTTGGGCAACGTTTCGTTAGGTAAAGAAGCCAATAGACCAAGTTAAGTTCAAAATTGCACGAAACGTGAAAAACTTGTCCATGCATAGAATTGAGCATTCCTAAGGCATCAAAATAGACCGTTATACTCTATTTAGTGTTCTTAGAAGTCTTAACTTGCTAGTTTAGCTTTTGGACAACGTTCGTTAGGTAAAGAAGCAATAGACCAAGTTAAGTTCAAAATTGCACGAAACGTGAAAAACTTGTCCATGCATAGAATTGAGCATTCCTAAGGCATCAAAATAGACCGTTATACTCTATTTAGTGTTCTTAGAAGTCTTAACTTGCTAGTTTAGCTTTTGGGCAACGTTTCGTTAGGTAAAGAAGCCAATAGACCAAGTTAAGTTCAAAATTGCACGAAACGTGAAAAACTTGTCCATGCATAGAATTGAGCATTCCTAAGGCATCAAAATAGACCGTTATACTCTATTTAGTGTTCTTAGAAGTCTTAACTTGCTAGTTTAGCTTTTGGACAATGTTTCGTTAGGTAAAGAAGCAATAGACCAAGTTAAGTCAAAATTGCACGAAACGTGAAAAACTTGTCCATGCATAGAATTGAGCATTCCTAAGGCATCAAAATAGACCGTTATACTCTATTTAGTGTTCTTAGAAGTCTTAACTTGCTAGTTTAGCTTTTGGACAACGTTTCGTTAGGTAAAGAAGCCAATAGACCAAGTTAAGTTCAAAATTGCACGAAACGTGAAAAACTTGTCCATGAATTGAGCATTCCTAAGGCATCAAAATAGACCGTTATACTCTATTTAGTGTTCTTAGAAGTCTTAACTTGCTAGTTTAGCTTTTGGAACGTTTCGTTAGGTAAAGAAGCCAATAGACCAAGTTAAGTTCAAAATTGCACGAAACGTGAAAAACTTGTCCATGCATAGAATTGAGCATTCCTAAGGCATCAAAATAGACCGTTATACTCTATTTAGTGTTCTTAGAAGTCTTAACTTGCTAGTTTAGCTTTTGGGCAACGTTTCGTTAGGTAAAGAAGCCAATAGACCAAGTTAAGTTCAAAATTGCACGAAACGTGAAAAACTTGTCACGCATAGAATTGAGCATTCCTAAGGCATCAAAATAGACCGTTATACTCTATTTAGTGTTCTTAGAAGTCTTAACTTGCTAGTTTAGCTTTTGGACAACGTTTCGTTAGGTAAAGAAGCCAATAGACCAAGTTAAGTTCAAAATTGCACGAAATGAAAAAACTTGTCTATGCATAGAATTGAGCATTCCTAAGGCATCAAAATAGACCGTTATACTCTATTTAGTGTTCTTAGAAGTCTTAACTTGCTAGTTTAGCTTTTGGGCAACGTTTCGTTAGGTAAAGAAGCCAATAGACCAAGTTAAGTTCAAAATTGCACGAAATGAAAAACTTGTCCATGCATAGAATTGAGCATTCCTAAGGCATCAAAATAGACCGTTATACTCTATTTAGTGTTCTTAGAAGTCTTAACTTGCTAGTTTAGCTTTTGGGCAACGTTTCGTTAGGTAAAGAAGCCAATAGACCAAGTTAAGTTCAAAATTGCACGAAACGTGAAAAACTTGTCCATGCATAGAATTGAGCATTCCTAAGGCATCAAAATAGACCGTTATACTCTATTTAGTGTTCTTAGAAGTCTTAACTTGCTAGTTTAGCTTTTGGACAACGTTTCGTTAGGTAAAGAAGCCAATAGACCAAGTTAAGTTCAAAATTGCACGAAACGTGAAAAACTTGTCTGCATAGAATTGAGCATTCCTAAGGCATCAAAATAGACCGTTATACTCTATTTAGTGTTCTTAGAAGTCTTAACTTGCTAGTTTAGCTTTTGGACAACGTTTCGTTAGGTAAAGAAGCCAATAGACCAAGTTAAGTTCAAAATTGCACGAAACGTGAAAAACTTGTCCATGCATAGAATTGAGCATTCCTAAGGCATCAAAATAGACCGTTATACTCTATTTAGTGTTCTTAGAAGTCTTAACTTGCTAGTTTAGCTTTTGGACAACGTTTCGTTAGGTAAAGAAGCCAATAGACCAAGTTAAGTTCAAAATTGCACGAAACGTGAAAAACTTGTCCATGCATAGAATTGAGCATTCCTAAGGCATCAAAATAGACCGTTATACTCTATTTAGTGTTCTTAGAAGTCTTAACTTGCTAGTTTAGCTTTTGGACAACGTTTCGTTAGGTAAAGAAGCCAATAGACCAAGTTAAGTTCAAAATTGCACGAAACGTGAAAAACTTGTCCATGCATAGAATTGAGCATTCCTAAGGCATCAAAATAGACCGTTATACTCTATTTAGTGTTCTTAGAAGTCTTAACTTGCTAGTTTAGCTTTTGGACAACGTTTCGTTAGGTAAAGAAGCCAATAGACCAAGTTAAGTTCAAAATTGCACGAAACGTGAAAAACTTGTCCATGCATAGAATTGAGCATTCCTAAGGCATCAAAATAGACCGTTATACTCTATTTAGTGTTCTTAGAAGTCTTAACTTGCTAGTTTAGCTTTTGGACAACGTTTCGTTAGGTAAAGAAGCCAATAGACCAAGTTAAGTTCAAAATTGCACGAAACGTGAAAAACTTGTCCATGCATAGAATTGAGCATTCCTAAGGCATCAAAATAGACCGTTATACTCTATTTAGTGTTCTTAGAAGTCTTAACTTGCTAGTTTAGCTTTTGGGCAACGTTTCGTTAGGTAAAGAAGCCAATAGACCAAGTTAAGTTCAAAATTGCACGAAACGTGAAAAACTTGTCCATGCATAGAATTGAGCATTCCTAAGGCATCAAAATAGACCGTTATACTCTATTTAGTGTTCTTAGAAGTCTTAACTTGCTAGTTTAGCTTTTGGACAACGTTTCGTTAGGTAAAGAAGCCAATAGACCAAGTTAAGTTCAAAATTGCACGAAACGTGAAAAACTTGTCCATGCATAGAATTGAGCATTCCTAAGGCATCAAAATAGACCGTTATACTCTATTTAGTGTTCTTAGAAGTCTTAACTTGCTAGTTTAGCTTTTGGACAACGTTTCGTTAGGTAAAGAAGCCAATAGACCAAGTTAAGTTCAAAATTGCACGAAACGTGAAAAACTTGTCCATGCATAGAATTGAGCATTCCTAAGGCATCAAAATAGACCGTTATACTCTATTTAGTGTTCTTAGAAGTCTTAACTTGCTAGTTTAGCTTTTGGAACGTTTCGTTAGGTAAAGAAGCCAATAGACCAAGTTAAGTTCAAAATTGCACGAAACGTGAAAAACTTGTCCATGCATAGAATTGAGCATTCCTAAGGCATCAAAATAGACCGTTATACTCTATTTAGTGTTCTTAGAAGTCTTAACTTGCTAGTTTAGCTTTTGGACAACGTTTCGTTAGGTAAAGAAGCCAATAGACCAAGTTAAGTTCAAAATTGCACGAAACGTGAAAAACTTGTGCAGCATAGAATTGAGCATTCCTAAGGCATCAAAATAGACCGTTATACTCTATTTAGTGTTCTTAGAAGTCTTAACTTGCTAGTTTAGCTTTTGGACAACGTTTCGTTAGGTAAAGAAGCCAATACCAGACCAAGTTAAGTTCAAAATTGCACGAAACGTGAAAAACTTGTCCATGCAGAATTGAGCATTCCTAAGGCATCAAAATAGACCGTTATACTCTATTTAGTGTTCTTAGAAGTCTTAACTTGCTAGTTTAGCTTTTGGGCAACGTTTCGTTAGGTAAAGAAGCCAATAGACCAAGTTAAGTTCAAAATTGCACGAAACGTGAAAAACTTGTCCATGCATAGAATTGAGCATTCCTAAGGCATCAAAATAGACCGTTATACTCTATTTAGTGTTCTTAGAAGTCTTAACTTGCTAGTTTAGCTTTTGGGCAACGTTTCGTTAGGTAAAGAAGCCAATAGACCAAGTTAAGTTCAAAATTGCACGAAACGTGAAAAACTTGTCCATGCATAGAATTGAGCATTCCTAAGGCATCAAAATAGACCGTTATACTCTATTTAGTGTTCTTAGAAGTCTTAACTTGCTAGTTTAGCTTTTGGACAACGTTTCGTTAGGTAAAGAAGCCAATAGACCAAGTTAAGTTCAAAATTGCACGAAACGTGAAAAACTTGTCTGATAGAATTGAGCATTCCTAAGGCATCAAAATAGACCGTTATACTCTATTTAGTGTTCTTAGAAGTCTTAACTTGCTAGTTTAGCTTTTGGGCAACGTTTCGTTAGGTAAAGAAGCCAATAGACCAAGTTAAGTTCAAAATTGCACGAAACGTGAAAAACTTGTCCATGCATAGAATTGAGCATTCCTAAGGCATCAAAATAGACCGTTATACTCTATTTAGTGTTCTTAGAAGTCTTAACTTGCTAGTTTAGCTTTTGGACAACGTTCGTTGGTAAAGAAGCCAATAGACCAAGTTAAGTTCAAAATGCACGAAACGTGAAAAACTTGTCCTGCGTAGAATTGAGCATTCCTAAGGCATCAAAATAGACCGTTATACTCTATTTAGTGTTCTTAGAAGTCTTAACTTGCTAGTTTAGCTTTTGGGCAATGTTTCGTTAGGTAAAGAAGCTAATAGACCAAGTTAAGTCAAAATTGCACGAAACGTGAAAAACTTGTCCATGCATAGAATTGAGCATTCCTAAGGCATCAAAATAGACCGTTATACTCTATTTAGTGTTCTTAGAAGTCTTAACTTGCTAGTTTAGCTTTTGGACAACGTTCGTTAGGTAAAGAAGCCAATAGACCAAGTTAAGTTCAAAATTGCACGAAACGTGAAAAACTTGTCCATGCATAGAATTGAGCATTCCTAAGGCATCAAAATAGACCGTTATACTCTATTTAGTGTTCTTAGAAGTCTTAACTTGCTAGTTTAGCTTTTGGGCAACGTTTCGTTAGGTAAAGAAGCCAATAGACCAAGTTAAGTTCAAAATTGCACGAAACGTGAAAAACTTGTCCATGCATAGAATTGAGCATTCCTAAGGCATCAAAATAGACCGTTATACTCTATTTAGTGTTCTTAGAAGTCTTAACTTGCTAGTTTAGCTTTTGGACAACGTTCGTTAGGTAAAGAAGCCAATAGACCAAGTTAAGTTCAAAATTGCACGAAACGTGAAAAACTTGTCCATGCATAGAATTGAGCATTCCTAAGGCATCAAAATAGACCGTTATACTCTATTTAGTGTTCTTAGAAGTCTTAACTTGCTAGTTTAGCTTTTGGGCAACGTTTCGTTAGGTAAAGAAGCCAATAGACCAAGTTAAGTTCAAAATTCACGAAACGTGAAAAACTTGTCCATGCATAGAATTGAGCATTCCTAAGGCATCAAAATAGACCGTTATACTCTATTTAGTGTTCTTAGAAGTCTTAACTTGCTAGTTTAGCTTTTGGACAACGTTTCGTTAGGTAAAGAAGCCAATAGACCAAGTTAAGTTCAAAATTGCACGAAACGTGAAAAACTTGTGCATCGTAGAATTGAGCATTCCTAAGGCATCAAAATAGACCGTTATACTCTATTTAGTGTTCTTAGAAGTCTTAACTTGCTAGTTTAGCTTTTGGGCAACGTTTCGTTAGGTAAAGAAGCCAATAGACCAAGTTAAGTCAAAATTGCACGAAACGTGAAAAACTTGTCCATGCATAGAATTGAGCATTCCTAAGGCATCAAAATAGACCGTTATACTCTATTTAGTGTTCTTAGAAGTCTTAACTTGCTAGTTTAGCTTTTGGACAACGTTTCGTTAGGTAAAGAAGCCAATAGACCAAGTTAAGTTCAAAATTGCACGAAACGTGAAAAACTTGTCCATGCATAGAATTGAGCATTCCTAAGGCATCAAAATAGACCGTTATACTCTATTTAGTGTTCTTAGAAGTCTTAACTTGCTAGTTTAGCTTTTGGGCAACGTTTCGTTAGGTAAAGAAGCCAATAGACCAAGTTAAGTTCAAAATTGCACGAAACGTGAAAAACTTGTCCATGCATAGAATTGAGCATTCTAAGGCATCAAAATAGACCGTTATACTCTATTTAGTGTTCTTAGAAGTCTTAACTTGCTAGTTTAGCTTTTGGACAACGTTCGTTAGGTAAAGAAGCCAATAGACCAAGTTAAGTTCAAAATTGCACGAAATGAAAAACTTGTCCATGCATAGAATTGAGCATTCCTAAGGCATCAAAATAGACCGTTATACTCTATTTAGTGTTCTTAGAAGTCTTAACTTGCTAGTTTAGCTTTTGGGCAACGTTTCGTTAGGTAAAGAAGCAATAGACCAAGTTAAGTTCAAAATTGCACGAAACGTGAAAAACTTGTCCATGCATAGAATTGAGCATTCCTAAGGCATCAAAATAGACCGTTATACTCTATTTAGTGTTCTTAGAAGTCTTAACTTGCTAGTTTAGCTTTTGGGCAACGTTTCGTTAGGTAAAGAAGCCAATAGACCAAGTTAAGTTCAAAATTGCACGAAACGTGAAAAACTTGTCATGCATAGAATTGAGCATTCCTAAGGCATCAAAATAGACCGTTATACTCTATTTAGTGTTCTTAGAAGTCTTAACTTGCTAGTTTAGCTTTTGGACAACGTTCGTTCGGTAAAGAAGCCAATAGACCAAGTTAAGTTCAAAATTGCACGAAACGTGAAAAACTTGTCCATGCATAGAATTGAGCATTCCTAAGGCATCAAAATAGACCGTTATACTCTATTTAGTGTTCTTAGAAGTCTTAACTTGCTAGTTTAGCTTTTGGGCAACGTTCGTTAGGTAAAGAAGCCAATAGACCAAGTTAAGTCAAAATTGCACGAAACGTGAAAAACTTGTCCATGCATAGAATTGAGCATTCCTAAGGCATCAAAATAGACCGTTATACTCTATTTAGTGTTCTTAGAAGTCTTAACTTGCTAGTTTAGCTTTTGGACAACGTTTCGTTAGGTAAAGAAGCCAATAGACCAAGTTAAGTTCAAAATTGCACGAAACGTGAAAAACTTGTCCATGCATAGAATTGAGCATTCCTAAGGCATCAAAATAGACCGTTATACTCTATTTAGTGTTCTTAGAAGTCTTAACTTGCTAGTTTAGCTTTTGGGCAACGTTTCGTTAGGTAAAGAAGCCAATAGACCAAGTTAAGTTCAAAATTGCACGAAACGTGAAAAACTTGTCTATGCAGAGAATTGAGCATTCCTAAGGCATCAAAATAGACCGTTATACTCTATTTAGTGTTCTTAGAAGTCTTAACTTGCTTTTAGCTTTTGGAAACGTTTCGTTAGGTAAAGAAGCCAATAGACCAAGTTAAGTTCAAAATTGCACGAAACGTGAAAAACTTGTCCATGCATAGAATTGAGCATTCCTAAGGCATCAAAATAGACCGTTTACTCTATTTAGTGTTCTTAGAAGTCTTAACTTGCTAGTTTTAGCTTTTGGACAACGTTTCGTTAGGTAAAGAAGCCAATAGACCAAGTTAAGTTCAAAATTGCACGAAACGTGAAAAACTTGTCCATGCATAGAATTGAGCATTCCTAAGGCATCAAAATAGACCGTTATACTCTATTTAGTGTTCTTAGAAGTCTTAACTTGCTAGTTTAGCTTTTGGGCAACGTTTCGTTAGGTAAAGAAGCCAATAGACCAAGTTAAGTTCAAAATTGCACGAAACGTGAAAAACTTGTCCATGCAGAGAATTGAGCATTCCTAAGGCATCAAAATAGACCGTTATACTCTATTTAGTGTTCTTAGAAGTCTTAACTTGCTAGTTTAGCTTTTGGAAACGTTTCGTTAGGTAAAGAAGCCAATAGACCAAGTTAAGTTCAAAATTGCACGAAACGTGAAAAACTTGTCCATGCATAGAATTGAGCATTCCTAAGGCATCAAAATAGACCGTTATACTCTATTTATGTTCTTAGAAGTCTTAACTTGCTAGTTTAGCTTTTGGACAACGTTTCGTTAGGTAAAGAAGCCAATAGACCAAGTTAAGTTCAAAATTGCACGAAACGTGAAAAACTTGTCCATGCACTAGAATTGAGCATTCCTAAGGCATCAAAATAGACCGTTATACTCTATTTAGTGTTCTTAGAAGTCTTAACTTGCTAGTTTAGCTTTTGGGCAACGTTTCGTTAGGTAAAGAAGCCAATAGACCAAGTTAAGTTCAAAATTGCACGAAACGTGAAAAACTTGTCCATGCATAGAATTGAGCATTCCTAAGGCATCAAAATAGACCGTTATACTCTATTTAGTGTTCTTAGAAGTCTTAACTTGCTAGTTTAGCTTTTGGGCAACGTTTCGTTAGGTAAAGAAGCCAATAGACCAAGTTAAGTTCAAAATTGCACGAAACGTGAAAAACTTGTCCATGCATAGAATTGAGCATTCCTAAGGCATCAAAATAGACCGTTATACTCTATTTAGTGTTCTTAGAAGTCTTAACTTGCTAGTTTAGCTTTTGGACAACGTTTCGTTAGGTAAAGAAGCCAATAGACCAAGTTAAGTTCAAAATTGCACGAAACGTGAAAAACTTGTCCATGCATAGAATTGAGCATTCCTAAGGCATCAAAATAGACCGTTATACTCTATTTAGTGTTCTTAGAAGTCTTAACTTGCTAGTTTAGCTTTTGGACAACGTTTCGTTAGGTAAAGAAGCCAATAGACCAAGTTAAGTTCAAAATTGCACGAAACGTGAAAAACTTGTCCATGCATAGAATTGAGCATTCCTAAGGCATCAAAATAGACCGTTATACTCTATTTAGTGTTCTTAGAAGTCTTAAGCTAAAATTTCACGGTAAAGAAAAAGACCAAGTTAAGTTCAAAATTGCACGAAACGTGAAAAACTTGTCCATGCATAGAATTGAGCATTCCTAAGGCATCAAAATAGACCGTTATACTCTATTTAGTGTTCTTAGAAGTCTTAACTTGCTAGTTTAGCTTTTGGACAACGTTTCGTTAGGTAAAGAAGCAATAGACCAAGTTAAGTTCAAAATTGCACGAAATGAAAAACTTGTCTATGCAGAGAATTGAGCATTCTAAGGCATCAAAATAGACCGTTATACTCTATTTAGTGTTCTTAGAAGTCTTAACTTGCTAGTTTAGCTTTTGGAACGTTTCGTTAGGTAAAGAAGCCAATAGACCAAGTTAAGTTCAAAATTGCACGAAACGTGAAAAACTTGTCCACATAGAATTGAGCATTCCTAAGGCATCAAAATAGACCGTTATACTCTATTTAGTGTTCTTAGAAGTCTTAACTTGCTAGTTTAGCTTTTGGGCAACGTTTCGTTAGGTAAAGAAGCCAATAGACCAAGTTAAGTTCAAAATTGCACGAAACGTGAAAAACTTGTCCACATAGAATTGAGCATTCCTAAGGCATCAAAATAGACCGTTATACTCTATTTAGTGTTCTTAGAAGTCTTAACTTGCTAGTTTAGCTTTTGGACAACGTTCGTTAGTAAAGAAGCCAATAGACCAAGTTAAGTTCAAAATGCACGAAACGTGAAAAACTTGTCCATGCTAGAATTGAGCATTCCTAAGGCATCAAAATAGACCGTTATACTCTATTTAGTGTTCTTAGAAGTCTTAACTTGCTAGTTTAGCTTTTGGCAACGTTTCGTTAGGTAAAGAAGCTAATAGACCAAGTTAAGTTCAAAATTGCACGAAACGTGAAAAACTTGTGCACAAGAATTGAGCATTCCTAAGGCATCAAAATAGACCGTTATACTCTATTTAGTGTTCTTAGAGTCTTAACTTGCTAGTTTAGCTTTTGCACAACGTTTCGTTCGGTAAAGAAGCCAATAGACCAAGTTAAGTTCAAAATTGCACGAAATGAAAAACTTGTCCATGCAGAATGAGCATTCCTAAGGCATCAAAATAGACCGTTATACTCTATTTAGTGTTCTTAGAAGTCTTAACTTGCTAGTTTAGCTTTTGGGCAACGTTTCGTTAGGTAAAGAAGCAATAGACCAAGTTAAGTTCAAAATTGCACGAAACGTGAAAAACTTGTCATGCATAGAATTGAGCATTCCTAAGGCATCAAAATAGACCGTTATACTCTATTTAGTGTTCTTAGAAGTCTTAACTTGCTAGTTTAGCTTTTGGGCAACGTTTCGTTAGGTAAAGAAGCAATAGACCAAGTTAAGTTCAAAATTGCAACGAAAGAGAAAAACTTGTCCATGCATAGAATTGAGCATTCCTAAGGCATCAAAATAGACCGTTATACTCTATTTAGTGTTCTTAGAAGTCTTAACTTGCTAGTTTAGCTTTTGGGCAACGTTTCGTTAGGTAAAGAAGCTAATAGACCAAGTTAAGTCAAAATTGCACGAAACGTGAAAAACTTGTCCATGCATAGAATTGAGCATTCCTAAGGCATCAAAATAGACCGTTATACTCTATTTAGTGTTCTTAGAAGTCTTAACTTGCTAGTTTAGCTTTTGGACAACGTTTCGTTAGGTAAAGAAGCAATAGACCAAGTTAAGTTCAAAATTGCACGAAATGAAAAAACTTGTCATGCATAGAATTGAGCATTCCTAAGGCATCAAAATAGACCGTTATACTCTATTTAGTGTTCTTAGAAGTCTTAACTTGCTAGTTTAGCTTTTGGGCAATGTTTCGTTAGGTAAAGAAGCTAATAGACCAAGTTAAGTCAAAATTGCACGAAACGTGAAAAACTTGTCCATGCATAGAATTGAGCATTCCTAAGGCATCAAAATAGACCGTTATACTCTATTTAGTGTTCTTAGAAGTCTTAACTTGCTAGTTTAGCTTTTGGGCAATGTTTCTTTAGGTAAAGAAGCTAATAGACCAAGTTAAGTTCAAAATTGGACGAAACGCGAAACACTTGTCCATGCATAGAATTGAGCATTCCTAAGGCATCAAAATAGACCGTTATACTCTATTTAGTGTTCTTAGAAGTCTTAACTTGCTAGTTTATCTTTTGGACAACGTTCGTTCGGTAAAGAAGCCAATAGACCAAGTTAAGTTCAAAATGCACGAAACGTGAAAAACTTGTCATGCATAGAATTGAGCATTTAAGGCATCAAAATAGACCGTTATACTCTATTTAGTGTTCTTAGAAGTCTTAACTTGCTAGTTTAGCTTTTGGGCAACGTTTCGTTAGGTAAAGAAGCCAATAGACCAAGTTAAGTTCAAAATTGCACGAAACGTGAAAAACTTGTCCATGCATAGAATTGAGCATTCCTAAGGCATCAAAATAGACCGTTATACTCTATTTAGTGTTCTTAGAAGTCTTAACTTGCTAGTTTAGCTTTTGGACAACGTTTCGTTAGGTAAAGAAGCCAATAGACCAAGTTAAGTTCAAAATTGCACGAAACGTGAAAAACTTGTCCATGCATAGAATTGAGCATTCCTAAGGCATCAAAATAGACCGTTATACTCTATTTAGTGTTCTTAGAAGTCTTAACTTGCTAGTTTAGCTTTTGGAACGTTTCGTTAGGTAAAGAAGCCAATAGACCAAGTTAAGTTCAAAATTGCACGAAACGTGAAAAACTTGTCCACATAGAATTGAGCATTCCTAAGGCATCAAAATAGACCGTTATACTCTATTTAGTGTTCTTAGAAGTCTTAACTTGCTAGTTTAGCTTTTGGACAACGTTTCGTTAGGTAAAGAAGCCAATAGACCAAGTTAAGTTCAAAATGGCACGAAACGTGAAAAACTTGTCCATGCGTAGAATTGAGCATTCCTAAGGCATCAAAATAGACCGTTATACTCTATTTAGTGTTCTTAGAAGTCTTAACTTGCTAGTTTAGCTTTTGGGCAACGTTTCGTTAGGTAAAGAAGCCAATAGTTAAGTTAAAATTGCACGAAACGTGAAAAACTTGTCACAAAGAATTGAGCATTCCTAAGGCATCAAAATAGACCGTTATACTCTATTTAGTGTTCTTAGAAGTCTTAACTTGCTAGTTTAGCTTTTGGAAACGTTTCGTTAGGTAAAGAAGCCAATAGACCAAGTTAAGTTCAAAATTGCACGAAATGAAAAACTTGTCCATGCAGAGAATTGAGCATTCCTAAGGCATCAAAATAGACCGTTATACTCTATTTAGTGTTCTTAGAAGTCTTAACTTGCTAGTTTAGCTTTTGGGCAACGTTTCGTTAGGTAAAGAAGCAATAGACCAAGTTAAGTTCAAAATTGCACGAAACATGAAAAACTTATGCACGCATAGAATTGAGCATTCCTAAGGCATCAAAATAGACCGTTATACTCTATTTAGTGTTCTTAGAAGTCTTAACTTGCTAGTTTAGCTTTTGGACAACGTTTCGTTCGGTAAAGAAGCAAGACCAAGTTAAGTTCAAAATTGCACGAAAAGAAAAACTTGTCTATGCATAGAATTGAGCATTCCTAAGGCATCAAAATAGACCGTTATACTCTATTTAGTGTTCTTAGAAGTCTTAACTTGCTAGTTTAGCTTTTGGGCAACGTTTCGTTAGGTAAAGAAGCCAATAGACCAAGTTAAGTTCAAAATTGCACGAAACGTGAAAAACTTGTCATGCATAGAATTGAGCATTCCTAAGGCATCAAAATAGACCGTTATACTCTATTTAGTGTTCTTAGAAGTCTTAACTTGCTAGTTTAGCTTTTGGACAACGTTTCGTTCGGTAAAGAAGCAATAGACCAAGTTAAGTTCAAAATTGCACGAAATGAAAAACTTGTCCATGCGTAGAATTGAGCATTTCCTAAGGCATCAAAATAGACCGTTATACTCTATTTAGTGTTCTTAGAAGTCTTAACTTGCTAGTTTAGCTTTTGGGCAACGTTTCGTTAGGTAAAGAAGCTAATAGACCAAGTTAAGTCAAAATTGCACGAAACGTGAAAAACTTGTCCATGCATAGAATTGAGCATTCCTAAGGCATCAAAATAGACCGTTATACTCTATTTAGTGTTCTTAGAAGTCTTAACTTGCTAGTTTAGCTTTTGGGCAATGTTTCGTTAGGTAAAGAAGCAATAGACCAAGTTAAGTTCAAAATTGCACGAAACGTGAAAAACTTGTCCATGCATAGAATTGAGCATTCCTAAGGCATCAAAATAGACCGTTATACTCTATTTAGTGTTCTTAGAAGTCTTAACTTGCTAGTTTAGCTTTTGGACAACGTTTCGTTAGGTAAAGAAGCCAATAGACCAAGTTAAGTTCAAAATGGCACGAAACGTGAAAAATTGTCCATGCATAGAATTGAGCATTTAAGGCATCAAAATAGACCGTTATACTCTATTTAGTGTTCTTAGAAGTCTTAACTTGCTAGTTTAGCTTTTGGGCAACGTTTCGTTAGGTAAAGAAGCCAATAGACCAAGTTAAGTTCAAAATTGCACGAAACGTGAAAAACTTGTCCATGCATAGAATTGAGCATTCCTAAGGCATCAAAATAGACCGTTATACTCTATTTAGTGTTCTTAGAAGTCTTAACTTGCTAGTTTAGCTTTTGGACAACGTTCGTTAGGTAAAGAAGCCAATAGACCAAGTTAAGTTCAAAATTGCACGAAATGAAAAACTTGTCCATGCAGAGAATTGAGCATTCCTAAGGCATCAAAATAGACCGTTATACTCTATTTAGTGTTCTTAGAAGTCTTAACTTGCTAGTTTAGCTTTTGGGCAACGTTTCGTTAGGTAAAGAAGCCAATAGACCAAGTTAAGTTCAAAATTGCACGAAACGTGAAAAACTTGTCCATGCATAGAATTGAGCATTCCTAAGGCATCAAAATAGACCGTTATACTCTATTTAGTGTTCTTAGAAGTCTTAACTTGCTAGTTTAGCTTTTGGACAACGTTTCGTTAGGTAAAGAAGCCAATAGACCAAGTTAAGTTCAAAATTGCACGAAACGTGAAAACTTGTCCATGCATAGAATTGAGCATTCCTAAGGCATCAAAATAGACCGTTATACTCTATTTAGTGTTCTTAGAAGTCTTAACTTGCTAGTTTAGCTTTTGGGCAACGTTTCGTTAGGTAAAGAAGCCAATAGACCAAGTTAAGTTCAAAATTGCACGAAACGTGAAAAACTTGTCCATGCAGAATTGAGCATTCCTAAGGCATCAAAATAGACCGTTATACTCTATTTAGTGTTCTTAGAAGTCTTAATTGCTAGTTTAGCTTTTGGACAACGTTTCGTTAGGTAAAGAAGCATAGACCAAGTTAAGTTCAAAATTGGCACGAAACGTGAAAAACTTGTCCATGCAATTGAGCATTCCTAAGGCATCAAAATAGACCGTTATACTCTATTTAGTGTTCTTAGAAGTCTTAACTTGCTAGTTTAGCTTTTGGGCAACGTTTCGTTAGGTAAAGAAGCCAATAGACCAAGTTAAGTTCAAAATTGCACGAAACGTGAAAAACTTGTCTATGCAGAGAATTGAGCATTCCTAAGGCATCAAAATAGACCGTTATACTCTATTTAGTGTTCTTAGAAGTCTTAACTTGCTAGTTTAGCTTTTGGGCAACGTTTCTTAGGTAAAGAAGCCAATAGACCAAGTTAAGTTCAAAATTGCACGAAATGAAAAACTTATGCCATGCATAGAATTGAGCATTCCTAAGGCATCAAAATAGACCGTTATACTCTATTTAGTGTTCTTAGAAGTCTTATTGCTAGTTTAGCTTTTGGGCAACGTTTCGTTAGGTAAAGAAGCAAAACCAAGTTAAGTTCAAAATTGCACGAAACGAAAAACTTGTCCATGCATAGAATTGAGCATTCCTAAGGCATCAAAATAGACCGTTTACTCTATTTAGTGTTCTTAGAAGTCTTAACTTGCTAGTTTAGCTTTTGGGCAACGTTTCGTTAGGTAAAGAAGCCAATAGACCAAGTTAAGTTCAAAATTGCACGAAACGTGAAAAACTTGTCCATGCATAGAATTGAGCATTCCTAAGGCATCAAAATAGACCGTTATACTCTATTTAGTGTTCTTAGAAGTCTTAACTTGCTAGTTTAGCTTTTGGACAACGTTCGTTCGGTAAAGAAGCCAATAGACCAAGTTAAGTTCAAAATTGGCACGAAATGAAAAACTTGTCCATGCGTAGAATTGAGCATTCCTAAGGCATCAAAAGACCGTTATACTCTATTTAGTGTTCTTAGAAGTCTTAACTTGCTAGTTTAGCTTTTGGGCAACGTTTCGTTAGGTAAAGAAGCAATAGACCAAGTTAAGTTCAAAATTGCACGAAACGTGAAAAACTTGTCCATGCATAGAATTGAGCATTCCTAAGGCATCAAATAGACCGTTATACTCTATTTAGTGTTCTTAGAAGTCTTAACTTGCTAGTTTAGCTTTTGGGCAACGTTTCGTTAGGTAAAGAAGCAATAGACCAAGTTAAGTTCAAAATTGCACGAAACGTGAAAAAACTTGTCCATGCATAGAATTGAGCATTCCTAAGGCATCAAAATAGACCGTTATACTCTATTTAGTGTTCTTAGAAGTCTTAACTTGCTAGTTTAGCTTTTGGACAACGTTCGTTAGGTAAAGAAGCCAATAGACCAAGTTAAGTTCAAAATTGCACGAAACGTGAAAAACTTGTCTGCATAGAATTGAGCATTTAAGGCATCAAAATAGACCGTTATACTCTATTTAGTGTTCTTAGAAGTCTTAACTTGCTAGTTTAGCTTTTGGGCAACGTTTCGTTAGGTAAAGAAGCCAATAGACCAAGTTAAGTTCAAAATTGCACGAAACGTGAAAACTTGTCCATGCATAGAATTGAGCATTCCTAAGGCACATCAAAATAGACCGTTATACTCTATTTAGTGTTCTTAGAAGTCTTAACTTGCTAGTTTAGCTTTTGGACAACGTGTCGTTAGGTAAAGAAGCAATAGACCAAGTTAAGTTCAAAATTGCACGAAATGAAAAACTTGTCCATGCATAGAATTAGCATTCCTAAGGCATCAAAATAGACCGTTATACTCTATTTAGTGTTCTTAGAAGTCTTAACTTGCTAGTTTAGCTTTTGGAAACGTTTCGTTAGGTAAAGAAGCCAATAGACCAAGTTAAGTTCAAAATTGCACGAAACGTGAAAAACTTGTCCATGCATAGAATTGAGCATTCCTAAGGCATCAAAATAGACCGTTCTACTCTATTTAGTGTTCTTAGAAGTCTTAACTTGCTAGTTTAGCTTTTGGACAACGTTTCGTTAGGTAAAGAAGCCAATAGACCAAGTTAAGTTCAAAATTGCACGAAACGTGAAAAACTTGTATCATAGAA
Source organism: Tripterygium wilfordii (assembly GCF_013401445.1). Lineage (NCBI taxonomy): Eukaryota > Viridiplantae > Streptophyta > Magnoliopsida > Celastrales > Celastraceae > Tripterygium > Tripterygium wilfordii. The sequence continues at coordinate 5,957 of NW_024056371.1, read as the reverse complement.
TTGAGCATTCCTAAGATCAAATAGACCGTTATACTCTATTTAGTGTTCTTAGAAGTCTTAACTTGCTAGTTTAGCTTTTGGACAACGTTACGTTAGGTAAAGAAGCCAATAGACCAAGTTAAGTTCAAAATGCACGAAACGTGAAAAACTTGTCCATGCATAGAATTGAGCATTCCTAAGGCATCAAAATAGACCGTTATACTCTATTTAGTGTTCTTAAAGTCTTAACTTGCTAGTTTAACTTTTGGACAATGTTTCGTTAGGTAAAAGAAACTAATAGCCAAGTTAAGTAAAAATTGCACGAAACGTGAAAAACCTTATCACAAAAGATTGAGCATTCCTAAGGCATCAAAATAGACCGTTATACTCTATTTAGTGTTCTTAAGAGTCTTAACTTGCTAGTTTAGCTTTTGGACAACGTTTCGTTCGGTAAAGAAGCCAACGACCAAGTTAAGTTCAAAATTGCACGAAATGAAAAACTTGTCTATGCAGAGAATGAGCATTCCTAAGGCATCAAAATAGACCGTTATACTCTATTTAGTGTTCTTGAAGTCTTAACTTGCTAGTTTAGCTTTTGGGCAACGTTTCGTAGGTAAAGAAGCAATAGACCAAGTTAAGTTCAAAATTGCACGAAACAGAAAAACTTATGCACATGCATATAATTGAGCATTCCTAAGGCATCAAAATAGACCGTTATACTCTATTTAGTGTTCTTAGAACTCTTAACTTGCTAGTTTATCTTTTGGACAACGTTCGTTCGGTAAAGAAGCAATAGACCAAGTTAAGTTCAAAATTGCACGAAACGTGAAAAACTTGTCCATGATAGAATTGAGCATTCCTAAGGCATCAAAATAACCGTTATACTCTATTTAGTGTTCTTAGACGTCTTAACTTGCTAGTTTAGCTTTTGGCAACGTTTCGTTAGGTAAAGAAGCCTATAGACCAAGTTAAGTTCAAAATTGCACGAAACGTGAAAAACTTGTCTATGAATAGAATTGAGCATTCCTAAGGCATCAAAATAGACGTTATACTCTATTTAGTTTTCTTAGAAATCTTAACTTGCTAGTTTTCTTTTGGACAACGTGTTCGTTCGGTAAAGAAGCAAATAGACCAAGTTAAGTTCAAAATTGCACGAAATGAGAAAACTTGTCTATGCGTAGAATTGAGAATTCTAAGGCATCAAAATAGACCGTTATACTCTATTTAGTGTTCTTAGAAGTCTTAACTTGCTAGTTTAGCTTTTGGGCAATGTTTCGTTAGGTAAAGAAGCTAATAGACCAACTTAAGTTCAAAATTGCACGAAACGTGAAAAACTTGTCCTGCATAGAATTGAGCATTCCTAAGGCATCAAAATAGACCGTTATACTCTATTTAGTGTTCTTAGAAGTCTTAACTTGCTAGTTTAGCTTTTGGGCAATGTTTCGTTAGGTAAAGAAGCTAATAGACCAACTTAAGTCAAAATTGCACGAAACGTGAAAAACTTGTCCATGCATAGAATTGAGTATTCCTAAGGCATCAAAATAGACCGTTATACTCTATTTAGTGTTCTTAGAAGTCTTAACTTGCTAGTTTATCTTTTGGGCAACGTGTCGTTCGGTAAAGAAGCAAATAGACCAAGTTAAGTTCAAAATTGCACGAAACGTGAAAAACTTGTCCATGCGTATACTTGAGATTTCTAAGGCATCAAAATAGACCGTTATACTCTATTTAGTGTTCTTAGAAGTCTTAACTTCTAGTTTAGCTTTTGGGCATCGTTTCGTTAGGTAAAGAAGCCAATAGACCAAGTTAAGTTCAAAATTGCACGAAACGTGAAAAAACTTATGCACGCATAGAATTGAGCATTCCTAAGGCATCAAAATAGACCGTTATACTCTATTTAGTGTTCTTAGAAGTCTTAACTTGCTAGTTTACTTTTGGACACGTTTCGTTACGGTAAGAAGCAAAAGACCAAGTTAAGTTCAAATGCACGAAACGTGAGAAAACTTGTCTATGCGAGAATTGAGCATTCCTAAGGCATCAAAATAGACCGTTATACTCTATTTAGTGTTCTTAGAAGTCTTACTTGCTTATTTAGCTTTTGGGCAACGTTTCGTTAGGTAAAGAAGCCAATAGACCAAGTTAAGTTCAAAATTGCACGAAACGTGAAAAACTTGTCCATGCATAGAATTGAGCATTCCTAAGGCATCAAAATAGACCGTTATACTCTATTTAGTGTTCTTAGAAGTCTTAACTTGCTAGTTTAGCTTTTGGACAACGTACGTTAGGTAAAGAAGCCAATAGACAAAGTTAAGTTCAAAATGCACGAAACGTAAAAAACTTGTCCCATGCGTAGAATTGAGCATTCCTAAGGCATCAAAATAGACCGTTATACTCTATTTAGTGTTCTTAGAAGTCTTAACTTGCTTATTTAGCTTTTGGGCAACGTTTCGTTAGGTAAAGAGCCATAGACCAAGTTAAGTTCAAATTGCACGAAACGTGAGAAAAACTTGTCTATGCAGAGAATTGAGCATTCCTAAGGCATCAAAATAGACCGTTATACTCTATTTAGTGTTCTTAGAAGTCTTAACTTGCTAGTTTAGCTTTTGGCAACGTTTCGTTAGGTAAAAGCCAATAGACCAAGTTAAGTCAAAATTACGAAACGTTAAAAACTTGTCCATGCATAGAATTGAGCATTCCTAAGGCATCAAAATAGACCGTTATACTCTATTTAGTGTTCTTAGAAGTCTTAACTTGCTAGTTTAGCTTTTGGCAACGTTACGTTAGGTAAAGAAGCAATAGACCAAGTTAAGTCAAAATTGCACGAAACGTGAAAAACTTGTGCATGCATAGAATTGAGCATTCCTAAGGCATCAAAATAGACCGTTATACTCTATTTAGTGTTCTTAGAAGTCTTAACTTGCTAGTTTATCTTTTGGACAACGTGTCGTTCGGTAAAGAAGCAATAGACCAAGTTAAGTTCAAATTGGCACGAAACGTGAAAAACTTGTCCATGCGTAGAATTGAGCATTTCTAAGGCATCAAATAGACCGTTATACTCTATTTAGTGTTTTAGAAGTCTTAACTTGCTAGTTTAGCTTTTGGGCAATGTTTCGTTAGGTAAGAAGCTAATAGACCAAGTTAAGTCAAAATTGCACGAAACGTGAAAAACTTGTCCATGCATAGAATTGAGTATTCCTAAGGCATCAAAATAGACAGTTATACTCTATTTAGTGTTCTTAGAAGTCTTAACTTGCTAGTTTATCTTTTGGACAACGTGTCGTTCGGTAAAAAAGCAAAACCAAGTTAAGTTCAAATTGCACGAAATGAGAAAAACTTGTCTATGCGTAGAATTGAGATTTCTAAGGCATCAAAATAGACCGTTATACTCTATTTAGTGTTCTTAGAAGTCTTAACTTGCTAGTTTAGCTTTTGGGCAATGTTTCGTTAGGTAAAGAAGCTAATAGACCAACTTAAGTCAAAATTGCACGAAACGTGAAAAACTTGTCCATGCATAGATTGAGCATTCCTAAGGCATCAAAATAGACCGTTATACTCTATTTAGTGTTCTTAGAAGTCTTAACTTGCTAGTTTTAGCTTTTGGGCAACGTTTCGTTAGGTAAAGAAGCCAATAACCAAGTTAAGTTCAAAATTGCACGAAACATGAAAAACTTTGCACGCATAGAATTGAGCATTCCTAAGGCATCAAAATAGACCGTTATGCTCTATTTAGTGTTCTTAGAAGTCTTAACTTGTATTTAGCTTTTGGGCAACGTTTCGTTAGGTAAAGAAGCCAATAGACCAAGTTAAGTTCAAAATTGCACGAAACGTGAAAAACTTGTCCATGCATAGAATTGAGCATTCCTAAGCATCAAAATAGACCGTTATACTCTATTTAGTGTTCTTAGAAGTCTTAACTTGGTAGTTTAGCTTTTGGACAACGTTACGTTAGGTAAAGAAGCCAATAGACCAAGTTAAGTTCAAAATGGCACGAAACGTGAAAAACTTGTCCATGCGTAGAATTGAGCATTCCTAAGGCATCAAAATAGACCGTTATACTCTATTTAGTGTTCTTAGAAGTCTTAACTTGCTATTTTAGCTTTTGGGCAACGTTTCGTTAGGTAAAGAAGCCAATAGACCAAGTTAAGTTCAAAATTGCACGAAATGAAAAACTTGTCTATGCAAGAGATTGAGCATTCCTAAGGCATCAAAATAGACCGTTATACTCTATTTAGTGTTCTTAGAAGTATTAACTTGTTATTTTAGCTTTTGGGAAACGTTTCGTTAGGTAAAGAAGCCATAGACCAAGTTAAGTCAAAATTACACGAAACGTGAAAAACTTGTCCATGCATAGAATTGAGCATTCCTAAGGCATCAAAATAGACCTTTACTCTATTTAGTGTTCTTAGAGTCTTAACTTGCTAGTTTAGCTTTTGGACAACGTTACGTTAGGTAAAGAAGCCAATAGACCAAGTTAAGTTCAAAATGCACGAAACGTGAAAAACTTGTCCATGCGTAGAATTGAGCATTCCTAAGGCATCAAAATAGACCGTTTATACTCTATTTAGTGTTCTTAGAAGTCTTAACTTGCTAGTTTAGCTTTTGGGCAATGTTTCGTTAGGTAAAGAAGCCAATAGACCAAGTTAAGTTCAAAATGGCACGAAACGTGAAAAACTTGTCCATGCGTAGAATTTGAGCATTTCTAAGGCAATCAAAATAGACCGTTATACTCTATTTAGTGTTTTTAGAAGTCTTAACTTGCTAGTTTAGCTTTTGGGCAATGTTTCGTTAGGTAAAGAAGCTAATGACCAACTTAAGTCAAAATTGCACGAAACGTGAAAAACTTGTCCATGCGTAGAATTGAGCATTCCTAAGGCATCAAAATAGACCGTTATACTCTATTTAGTGTTCTTAGAAGTCTTAACTTGTATTTTAGTTTTTGGGCAACGTTTCGTTGGTAAAGAAGCAATAGACCAGTTAAGTTCAAAATTGCACGAAATGAAAAAAACTTGTCTATGCAGAGAATTGAGCATTCCTAAGGCATCAAAATAGACCGTTATACTCTATTTGTGTTCTTAGAAGTCTTAACTTGTATTTTAGCTTTTGGGCAACGTTTCGTTAGGTAAGAAGCCAATGGACCAAGTTAAGCTCAAAATTACACGAAACGTGAAAAACTTGTCCATGCATAGAATTGAGCTTTCCTAAGCCATCAAAATAGACCGTTATATACTCTTTTAGTGTTCTTAGAAGTCTTAGCTTGCTAGTTTAGCTTTTGGCAACGTTACGTTAGTAAAGAAGTCAATAGACCAAGTTAAGTTCAAAATGGCACGAAACGTGAAAAACTTGTCCATACGTCGAATTGAGCATTCCTAAGGCATCAAAATAGACCGTTATACTCTATTTAGTGTTCTTAGAAGTCTTAAGTCAAAATTGCACGAACGTGAAAATTTGACCAAGTAAGTCAAAATTGCACGAAACGTGAAAAACTTGTCCATGCATAGAATTTAGTATTCCAAGGCATCAAATAGACAGTTATACTCTATTTAGTGTTCTTAGATCTTAACTTGCTAGTTTATCTTTTTGACAACGTGTCGTTCGGTAAAGAAGCAGATAGACCAAGTTAAGTTCAAAATTGCACGAAATGAGAAAAACTTGTCTATGCAGAGAATTGAGCATTCATAAGGCATCAAAATAGACCGTTATACTCTATTTAGTGTTCTTAGAAGTCTTAACCTTGCTAGTTTAGCTTTTGGGGAACGTTTCGTTAGGTAAAGAAGCCAATAGACCAAGTTAAGTTGAAAATTGCCGAAACGCGAAAAACTTGTCCATGCATAGAATTGAGCATTCCTAAGGCATCAAATAAACCGTTCTACTCTATTTAGTGTTTTTAGACGTCTTTACTTGCTAGTTTAGCTTTTGGGCAACGTTACGTTAGGTAAGAAGCCAATAGACCAAGTTAAGTTCAAAATGGCACGAAACGT
>NW_024056370.1:0-38255 GCF_013401445.1 Tripterygium wilfordii | reverse complement strand
GTCTAACTTGCTAATTTAGCTTTCGTACAAGGTTTCAATGGATAAAGAAGCGAATAGACCGAGTTATGTTTTAAATTGCACAAAACGTGAAAAGGACGTCTATGGAGAGAGTTAAGCAATTCCAAAGCTTCAAAGTGGACCGTTGTACTCCATTGAGTGTTCCTTAGAAGTCTAACTTGCTAATTTAGCTTTCGTACAAGGTTTCAATGGATAAAGAAGCGAATAACCGAGTTATGTTTCAAATTGCACAAAAACGTGAAAAGCACGTCTATGGAGAGAGTTGAGCAATTCCAAAGCTTCAAAGTGGACCGTTGTACTCCATTTATTGCCCTTAGAAGTCTAACTTGCTAATTAGCTTTCGTACAAGGTTTCAATGGATAAAGAAGCGAATAGATCGAGTTATGTTTCAAATTGCACAAAAACGTGAAAAAGCACGTCTATGGAGAGAGTTGAGCAATTCGAAAGCTTCAAAGTGCACCGTTGTACTCCATTTATTGTTCTAAGAAGTCTAACTTGCTAATTTAGCTTTCGTACAGGGTTTCAATGGATAAAGAAGCGAATAGACCGAGTTATGTTTCAAATTGCACAAAAAACGTGAAAAGCACGTCTATGGAGAGAGTTGAGCAATTCCAAAGCATCAAAGTGGACCGTTAGCACTCCATTTATTGTTCTTAGAAGTCTAAAATGCTAATTTAGCTTTCTTACAAGGTTTCAATGGATAAAGAAGCGAATAGACCGAGTTATGTTTCAAATTGCACAAAAACGTGAAAAGCACGTCTATGGAGAGAAGTTGAGCAATTCCAAAGCTTCAAAGTGGACCGTTGTACTCCATTGAGTGTTCTTAGAAGTCTAAACTTGCTAATTTAGCTTTCGTACAAGGTTTCAATGGATAAAGAAGCGAATAGACCGAGTTATGTTTCAAATTGCACAAAAACATGAAAAGCACGTCTATGGAGAGAGTTGAGCAATTCCAACGCGTCAAAGTGGACCGTTGTACTCCATTGCGTGTTCTTAGAAGTCTAACTTGCTAATTTAGCTTTCGTACAGGGTTTCAATGGATAAAGAAGCGAATAGACCGAGTTATGTTTCAAATTGCACAAAAACGTGAAAAGCACGTCTATGGAGAGAGTTGAGCAATTCCAAAGCATCAAAGTGGACCGTTGTACTCCATTGAGTGTTCTTAGAAGTCTAACTTGCTAATTTAGCTTTCGTACAAGGTTTCAATGGATAAAGAAGCGAATAGACCGAGTTATGTTTCAAATTGCACAAAAACGTGAAAAGCACGTCTATGGAGAGAGTTGAGCAATTCCAAAGCTTCAAAGTGGACCGTTGTACTCCATTTATTGCCCTTAGAAGTCTAACTTGCTAATTTAGCTTTCGTACAAGGTTTCAATGGATAAAGAAGCGAATAGACCGAGTTATGTTTTCAAATTGCACAAAAACGTGAAAAGGCACGTCTATGGAGAGAGTTAAGCAATTCCAAAGCTTCAAAGTGGACCGTTGTACTCCATTGAGTGTTCTTAGAAGTCTAACTTGCTAATTTAGCTTTCGTACAAGGTTTCAATGGATAAAGAAGCGAATAGACCGAGTTATGTTTCAAATTGCACAAAAACGTGAAAAGCACGTCTATGGAGAGAGTTGAGCAATTCCAAAGCTTCAAAGTGGACCGTTGTACTCCATTGAGTGTTCTTAGAAGTCTAACTTGCTAATTTAGCTTTCGTACAAGGTTTCAATGGATAAAGAAGCGAATAGACCGAGTTATGTTTCAAATTGCACAAAAACGTGAAAAGCACGTCTATGGAGAGAGTTGAGCAATTCCAAAGCTTCAAAGTGGACCGTTGTACTCCATTTATTGCCCTTAGAAGTCTCAATTGCTAATTTAGCTTTCGTACAAGGTTTCAATGGATAAAGAAGCGAATAGATCGAGTTATGTTTCAAATTGCACAAAAACGTGAAAAGCACGTCTATGGAGAGAGTTGAGCAATTCCAAAGCTTCAAAGTGGACCGTTGTACTCCATTTATTGTTCTTAAGAAGTCTAACTTGCTAATTTAGCTTTCGTACAGGGTTTCAATGGATAAAGAAGCGAATAGACCGAGTTATGTTTCAAATTGCACAAAAACGTGAAAAGCACGTCTATGGAGAGAGTTGAGCAATTCCAAAGCATCAAAGTGGACCGTAGCACTCCATTTATTGTTCTTAGAAGTCTAAAATGCTAATTTAGCTTTCGTACAAGGTTTCAATTGATAAAGAAGCGAATAGACCGAGTTATGTTTCAAATTGCACAAAAACGTGAAAAGCACGTCTATGGAGAGAGTTGAGCAATTCCAAAGCTTCAAAGTGGACCGTTGTACTCCATTGAGTGTTCTTAGAAGTCTAACTTGCTAATTTAGCTTTCGTACAAGGTTTCAATGGATAAAGAAGCGAATAGACCGAGTTATGTTTCAAATTGCACAAAAACGTGAAAAGCACGTCTATGGAGAGAGTTGAGCAATTCCAAAGCTTCAAAGTGGACCGTTGTACTCCATTGAGTGTTCTTAGAAGTCTAACTTGCTAATTTAGCTTTCGTACAAGGGTTTCAATGGATAAAGAAGCGAATAGACCGAGTTATGTTTCAAATTGCACAAAAACGTGAAAAGCACGTCTATGGAGAGAGTTGAGCAATTCCAAAGCATCAAAGTGGACCGTTGTACTCCATTGAGTGTTCTTAGAAGTCTAACTTGCTAATTTAGCTTTCGTACAAGGTTTCAATGGATAAAGAAGCGGATTAGACCGAGTTATGTTTCAAATTGCACAAAAACGTGAAAAGCACGTCTATGGAGAGAGTTGAGCAATTCCAAAGCTTCAAAGTGGACCGTTGTACTCCATTTATTGCCCTTAGAAGTCTAACTTGCTAATTTAGCTTTCGTACAAGGTTTCAATGGATAAAGAAGCGAATAGACCGAGTTATGTTTTAAATTGCACAAAAACGTGAAAAGGACGTCTATGGAGAGAGTTAAGCAATTCCAAAGCTTCAAAGTGGACCGTTGTACTCCATTGAGTGTTCTTAGAAGTCTAACTTGCTAATTTAGCTTTCGTACAAGGTTTCAATGGATAAAGAAGCGAATAGACCGAGTTATGTTTCAAATTGCACAAAAACGTGAAAAGCACGTCTATGGAGAGAGTTGAGCAATTCCAAAGCTTCAAAGTGGACCGTTGTACTCCATTGAGTGTTCTTAGAAGTCTAACTTGCTAATTTAGCTTTCGTACAAGGTTTCAATGGATAAAGAAGCGAATAGACCGAGTTATGTTTCAAATTGCACAAAAACGTGAAAAGCACGTCTATGGAGAGAGTTGAGCAATTCCAAAGCTTCAAAGTGGACCGTTGTACTCCATTTATTGCCCTTAGAAGTCTCAACTTGCTAATTTAGCTTTCGTACAAGGTTTCAATGGATAAAGAAGCGAATAGACCGAGTTATGTTTCAAATTGCACAAAAACGTGAAAAGCACGTCTATGGAGAGAGTTGAGCAATTCCAAAGCTTCAAAGTGGACCGTTGTACTCCATTTATTGTTCTAAGAAGTCTAACTTGCTAATTTAGCTTTCGTACAGGGTTTCAATGGATAAAGAAGCGAATAGACCGAGTTATGTTTCAAATTGCACAAAAACGTGAAAAGCACGTCTATGGAGAGAGTTGAGCAATTCCAAAGCATCAAAGTGGACCGTAGCACTCCATTTATTGTTCTTAGAAGTCTAAAATGCTAATTTAGCTTTCGTACAAGGTTTCAATTGATAAAGAAGCGAATAGACCGAGTTATGTTTCAAATTGCACAAAAACGTGAAAAGCACGTCTATGGAGAGAAGTTGAGCAATTCCAAAGCTTCAAAGTGGACCGTTGTACTCCATTGAGTGTTCCTTAGAAGTCTAACTTGCTAATTTAGCTTTCGTACAAGGTTTCAATGGATAAAGAAGCGAATAGACCGAGTTATGTTTCAAATTGCACAAAAACGTGAAAAGCACGTCTATGGAGAGAGTTGAGCAATTCCAAAGCTTCAAAGTGGACCGTTGTACTCCATTGAGTGTTCTTAGAAGTCTAACTTGCTAATTTAGCTTTCGTACAAGGGTTTCAATGGATAAAGAAGCGAATAGACCGAGTTATGTTTCAAATTGCACAAAAAACGTGAAAAGCACGTCTATGGAGAGAGTTGAGCAATTCCAAAGCATCAAAGTGGACCGTTGTACTCCATTGAGTGTTCTTAGAAGTCTAACTTGCTAATTTAGCTTTCGTACAAGGTTTCAATGGATAAAGAAGCGGAATTAGACCGAGTTATGTTTCAAATTGCACAAAAACGTGAAAAGCACGTCTATGGAAAGAGTTGAGCAATTCCAAAGCTTCAAAGTGGACCGTTGTACTCCATTTATTGCCCTTAGAAGTCTAACTTGCTAATTTAGCTTTCGTACAAGGTTTCAATGGATAAAGAAGCGAATAGACCGAGTTATGTTTTAAATTGCACAAAAACGTGAAAAGGCACGTCTATGGAGAGAGTTAGCAATTCCAAAGCTTCAAAGTGGACCGTTGTACTCCATTGAGTGTTCTTAGAAGTCTAACTTGCTAATTTAGCTTTCGTACAAGGTTTCAATGGATAAAGAAGCGAATAGACCGAGTTATGTTTCAAATTGCACAAAAACGTGAAAAGCACGTCTATGGAGAGAGTTGAGCAATTCCAAAGCTTCAAAGTGGACCGTTGTACTCCATTGAGTGTTCTTAGAAGTCTAACTTGCTAATTTAGCTTTCGTACAAGGTTTCAATGGATAAAGAAGCGAATAGACCGAGTTATGTTTCAAATTGCACAAAAACGTGAAAAGCACGTCTATGGAGAGAGTTGAGCAATTCCAAAGCTTCAAAGTGGACCGTTGTACTCCATTTATTGCCCTTAGAAGTCTCAATTGCTAATTTAGCTTTCGTACAAGGTTTCAATGGATAAAGAAGCGAATAGATCGAGTTATGTTTCAAATTGCACAAAAACGTGAAAAGCACGTCTATGGAGAGAGTTGAGCAATTCGAAAGCTTCAAAGTGCACCGTTGTATTCCATTTATTGTTCTAAGAAGTCTAACTTGCTAATTTAGCTTTCGTACAGGGTTTCAATGGATAAAGAAGCGAATAGACCGAGTTATGTTTCAAATTGCACAAAAACGTGAAAAGCACGTCTATGGAGAGAGTTGAGCAATTCCAAAGCATCAAAGTGGACCGTAGCACTCCATTTATTGTTCTTAGAAGTCTAAAATGCTAATTTAGCTTTCTTACAAGGTTTCAATTGATAAAGAAGCGAATAGACCGAGTTATGTTTCAAATTGCACAAAAACGTGAAAAGCACGTCTATGGAGAGAATTGAGCAATTCCAAAGCTTCAAAGTGGACCGTTGTACTCCATTGAGTGTTCTTAGAAGTCTAACTTGCTAATTTAGCTTTCGTACAAGGTTTCAATGGATAAAGAAGCGAATAGACCGAGTTATGTTTCAAATTGCACAAAAACGTGAAAAGCACGTCTATGGAGAGAGTTGAGCAATTCCAACGCGTCAAAGTGGACCGTTGTACTCCATTGAGTGTTCTTAGAAGTCTAACTTGCTAATTTAGCTTTCGTACAGGGTTTCAATGGATAAAGAAGCGAATAGACCGAGTTATGTTTCAAATTGCAAAAAAACGTGAAAAGCACGTCTATGGAGAGAGTTGAGCAATTCCAAAGCATCAAAGTGGACCGTTGTACTCCATTGAGTGTTCTTAGAAGTCTAACTTGCTAATTTAGCTTTCGTACAAGGTTTCAATGGATAAAGAAGCGGATTGACCGAGTTATGTTTCAAATTGCACAAAAACGTGAAAAGCACGTCTATGGAAAGAGTTGAGCAATTCCAAAGCTTCAAAGTGGACCGTTGTACTCCATTTATTGCCCTTAGAAGTCTAACTTGCTAATTTAGCTTTCGTACAAGGTTTCAATGGATAAAGAAGCGAATAGACCGAGTTATGTTTCAAATTGCACAAAAACGTGAAAAGGCACGTCTATGGAGAGAGTTAAGCAATTCCAAAGCTTCAAAGTGGACCGTTGTACTCCATTGAGTGTTCTTAGAAGTCTAACTTGCTAATTTAGCTTTCGTACAAGGTTTCAATGGATAAAGAAGCGAATAGACCGAGTTATGTTTCAAATTGCACAAAAACGTGAAAAGCACGTCTATGGAGAGAGTTGAGCAATTCCAAAGCTTCAAAGTGGACCGTTGTACTCCATTGAGTGTTCTTAGAAGTCTAACTTGCTAATTTAGCTTTCGTACAAGGTTTCAATGGATAAAGAAGCGGAATTAGACCGAGTTATGTTTCAAATTGCACAAAAACGTGAAAAGCACGTCTATGGAGAAGAGTTGAGCAATTCCAAAGCTTCAAAGTGGACCGTTGTACTCCATTTATTGCCCTTAGAAGTCTAACTTGCTAATTTAGCTTTCGTACAAGGTTTCAATGGATAAAGAAGCGAATAGACCGAGTTATGTTTTAAATTGCACAAAAACGTGAAAAGGACGTCTATGGAGAGAGTTAAGCAATTCCAAAGCTTCAAAGTGGACCGTTGTACTCCATTGAGTGTTCTTAGAAGTCTAACTTGCTAATTTAGCTTTCGTACAAGGTTTCAATGGATAAAGAAGCGAATAGACCGAGTTATGTTTCAAATTGCACAAAAACGTGAAAAGCACGTCTATGGAGAGAGTTGAGCAATTCCAAAGCTTCAAAGTGGACCGTTGTACTCCATTTATTGCCCTTAGAAGTCTCAATTGCTAATTTAGCTTTCGTACAAGGTTTCAATGGATAAAGAAGCGAATAGATCGAGTTATGTTTCAAATTGCACAAAAACGTGAAAAGCACGTCTATGGAGAGAGTTGAGCAATTCGAAAGCTTCAAAGTGCACCGTTGTATTCCATTTATTGTTCTAAGAAGTCTAACTTGCTAATTTAGCTTTCGTACAGGGTTTCAATGGATAAAGAAGCGAATAGACCGAGTTATGTTTCAAATTGCACAAAAACGTGAAAAGCACGTCTATGGAGAGAGTTGAGCAATTCCAAAGCATCAAAGTGGACCGTAGCACTCCATTTATTGTTCTTAGAAGTCTAAAATGCTAATTTAGCTTTCTTACAAGGTTTCAATTGATAAAGAAGCGAATAGACCGAGTTATGTTTCAAATTGCACAAAAACGTGAAAAGCACGTCTATGGAGAGAGTTGAGCAATTCCAAAGCTTCAAAGTGGACCGTTGTACTCCATTGAGTGTTCTTAGAAGTCTAACTTGCTAATTTAGCTTTCGTACAAGGTTTCAATGGATAAAGAAGCGGATTGACCGAGTTATGTTTCAAATTGCACAAAAACGTGAAAAGCACGTCTATGGAAAGAGTTGAGCAATTCCAAAGCTTCAAAGTGGACCGTTGTACTCCATTTATTGCCCTTAGAAGTCTAACTTGCTAATTTAGCTTTCGTACAAGGTTTCAATGGATAAAGAAGCGAATAGACCGAGTTATGTTTTAAATTGCACAAAAACGTGAAAAGGACGTCTATGGAGAGAGTTAAGCAATTCCAAAGCTTCAAAGTGGACCGTTGTACTCCATTGAGTGTTCTTAGAAGTCTAACTTGCTAATTTAGCTTTCGTACAAGGTTTCAATGGATAAAGAAGCGAATAGACCGGGTTATGTTTCAAATTGCACAAAAACGTGAAAAGCACGTCTATGGAGAGAGTTGAGCAATTCCAAAGCATCAAAGTGGACCGTTGTACTCCATTTATTGCCCTTAGAAGTCTCACTTTGTAATTTAGCTTTCGTACAAGGTTTCAATGGATAAAGAAGCGAATAGACCGAGTTATGTTTCAAATTGCACAAAAACGTGAAAAGCACGTCTATGGAGAGAGTTGAGCAATTCCAAAGCTTCAAAGTGGACCGTTGTACTCCATTTATTGCCCTTAGAAGTCTAACTTGCTAATTTAGCTTTCGTACAAGGTTTCAATGGATAAAGAAGCGAATAGACCGAGTTATGTTTCAAATTGCACAAAAACGTGAAAAGCACGTCTATGGAGAGAGTTAAGCAATTCCAAAGCTTCAAAGTGGACTGTTGTACTCCATTGAGTGTTCTTATAAGTCTAAAATGCTAATTTCACTTTCGTACAAGGTTTCAATGGATAAAGAAGCGAATAGACCGAGTTATGTTTCAAATTGCACAAAAACGTGAAAAGCACGTCTATGGAGAGAGTTGAGCAATTCCAAACCATCAAAGTGGACCGTTGCACTCCATTTATTGTTCATAGAAGTCTAAAAGGCTAAATTCGCTTTCGTACAAGGTTTCAGTGGATAAAGAAGCGAATAGACCGAGTTATGTTTCAAATTGCACAAAAACGTGAAAAGCACGTCTATGGAGAGAGTTGAGCAATTCCAAACCTTCAAAGTGGACCGTTGTACTCCATTTATTGTTCTAAGAAGTCTAACTTGCTAATTTAGCTTTCGTACAAGGTTTCAATGGATAAAGAAGCGAATAGACCGAGTTATGTTTCAAATTGCACAAAAACGTGAAAAGCACGTCTATGGAGAGAGTTGAGCAATTCCAAAGCTTCAAAGTGGATCATTGTACTCCATTGAGTTTTCTTAGAAGTCTGACTTGCTAGCTTAGCATTCGTACAAGGTTTCAATGGATAAAGAAGCGAATAGACCGAGTTATGTTTCAAATTGCACAAAAACGTGAAAAGCACGTCTATGGAGAGAGTTGAGCAATTCCAAAGCATCAAAGTGGACCGTTGTACTCCATTTATTGTTCTAAGAAGTCTAACTTTCTAATTTAGCTTTCGTACAGGGTTTCAATGGATAAAGAAGCGAATAGACCGAGTTATGTTTCAAATTGCACAAAAACGTGAAAAGCACGTCTATGGAGAGAGTTGAGCAATTCCAAAGCTTCAAAGTGGACCGTTGTACTCCATTTATTGCCCTTAGAAGTCTCACTTGCAAATTTAGCTTTCGTACAAGGTTTCAATGGATAAAGAAGCGAATAGACCGAGTTATGTTTCAAATTGCACAAAAACGTGAAAAGCACGTCTATGGAGAGAGTTGAGCAATTCCAAAGCTTCAAAGTGGACCGTTTTACTCCATTTATTGTTCTAAGAAGTCTAACTTGCTAATTTAGCTTTCTTAGAGGGTTTCAATGGATAAAGAAGCGAATAGACCGAGTTATGTTTCAAATTGCACAAAAACGTGAAAAGCACGTCTATGGAGAGAGTTGAGCAATTCCAAAGCATCAAAGTGGACCGTAGCACTCCATTTATTGTTCTTAGAAGTCTAAAATGCTGATTTAGCTTTCGTACAAGGTTTCAATTGATAAAGAAGCGAATAGACCGAGTTATGTTTCAAATTGCACAAAAACGTGAAAAGCACGTCTATGGAGAGAGTTGAGCAATTCCAAAGCTTCAAAGTGGACCGTTGTACTCCATTTATTGCCCTTAGAAGTCTCACTTACTAATTTAGCTTTCGTACAAGGTTTCAATGGATAAAGAAGCGAATAGACCGAGTTATGTTTCAAATTGCACAAAAACGTGAAAAGCACGTCTATGGAGAGAGTTGAGCAATTCCAAAGCTTCAAAGTGGACCGTTGTACTCCATTTATTGTTCTAAGTGTTGGATCGGATGACACCACAAGAGGGGGGGTGAATTGTGTCCTTAGTCAATTTTAGACTAGGTCACCTTTTTTTTTTGTTTCACCCTAAGCGGAAGCTAAATACCAAATTGAGTACTAGTGTAGATGTATATAAATCAAGTAGAACAATCAATTCGAGCAAATCACATATAAAATCTTAATATGATTGTATGGTCTCCTAATGGCAGATTTGAGCACAAAGCAATCAAATAAGCTCAAGCAAGTCAAGGACAATTGATATAAGCAAGATAGATAACTTTAAGATCAAGAACCAAGCAAGATGATCAAGTATGTATATGTCACTTGTAAAACAAATGTAATTAGGGCACAAAATCAGATTTGACAATTAATTGAACAAGCTTGACTCTAGCAACCTAAATGATCAATTTCAAGTATGTATGATATGAGAATGCAATGCTAATTGAAATTGCTGGAAAGTAAAAGAGGCAAGAGATTTATAGTGGTTCGGCTTAACCCAAGCCTACTCCACTCCCCAAGTCCCACTTCGGAATTTCAAACACTCCACTATAGCTTGTTCAACCGAGTCAAGCGGAACTCATACAACCAGTGTTTTTGTAGCTCAAACACCAAACTTTACACACCGTGTGGTTTATAGCTCACCACACCAAACTCTACACACCGTGTGGTTTGTAGCTCACCACACTAACTTAATCAACAAAATACAAGCTCAAAAATGGCTCTAAGAATAACCGGGTATGAGATAAGTTTAGGCTCAAAGGCTGGCTCTTTAGTAGCTAGATATGGAAGTGTTTAGGCTCAATTTATGTTCTGGAAATCAGATTGTTCAAGTAAGAAAATGGCTCTTGAGGAAATGATAAGAATCAAGTAAGAAAGGCTCAAGAGTAACAATAAAGCTTTACTTGGCTAGTGTGTATGATCTCTCTTCAAAATCAAGTATGTAATCAAGGAATGAATGAGTGAAAGAATGAAAGCTTAGAGATGAAGAACACTAGAGAGAGAGAGTGTAATTTTCGGCCAAGTATATGCACCATAGACAAAGAGTTAGTTTATATAGAAAATTGTGGAGTGTAAGCTCATGAAATGAGGGCCATTGGATTGATATGAAAGATATGGACCCTTGGATCATTATAGACGTTAGAAGGCTTAGAGAAGTGTGAAAATGATTACAACAAGTCTTTTTTGGTAGGAAGAAATAATGGCTTTTGGATGGATATAGACTTTGGAGGCCATCTTGAAAGATACAACAATTGACTTGAGAAAAGTTTGTCTTTTAGGTGGAGTAAATCATGGCTTTTGGATGGATATAGACTTTAGAGGCATCTTGAAAGCTACAACAATTGACTTGAGAAAAGTTTGTCTCTTAGGTGGAATAAATGATGGCCTTTGGATCAAATGAAGATTCAATTTTGGCCATAGGATGTAAAGTAGGAGAGATAAGAATAAGGCTTGAATCTTTGGCCATTGGATTAAAATGTGATTTTGATGTAGAGAGAATATGATCCATTGGATGTGGAGTGTCTTGGTGGGAAAGAGAAATGGTTTTGAAATAAAGCTTCCCACACATGTGAAGAGAAAAACTTGTCATAAGACTTGTTGTACCTCTTGTCTCCTCCTTTCAAATTAACTTTTCCTTCTCTTCTCTTTTTGGCTCCAAGTCTTCTAGTTAAGATGTAACTATGGTTAACTTGTCTTCTTTGCCATGTCATCAATGCCATGTCATTAATGCCATGTCAACAATGCCATGTCAGCTGCCACGTCACGTCCGTCGATTCTGACTTTGACTAGAAAGTTAATTTTACTTCAATTGATCCCAATTAAGCTCCAAGACATCTTTGGCAAAACTTGACTTATGTTGACCACGAAATTGACTTTCTTAATCATGTTTGACACTGATTAAGCCTTCACTAATGTTGGTCAAGGATGACATTAGGACCAATTTATGTTTTCGTCACCCTACACACAAATCATACTCAAGACATGCTATGTAAACCCTTTTAGGATTTCTTGCAATTAGTCCACGTTAGTTCAATAATCAAATCATCAAATAAGCACAATTGAACTAGTTTAATATAAGTCTTGAATTCCTAAACTAATCAAGTAGCCATATGCACCTAGGTTTCTCAATACAATCAATAGATCAAAGTTCAATCAAAACATGCCGTTGTAATCACTCAAACATATATTCAACATTCTCCCCCTTTTGATGATTACAAAATAACTTATGTAACTTTGAGCTATTTTCTTTAATTCACATGAGAAACTCTCCCCCTCACATTATGCTTCACACAAATAAACTTCCTATAAGCATATGTTTCAATAAACACAAGGGAATTGCAATTCAAGACAAGTAAAGTATCAATAGGCAATGTCTATACAATATGACATTCAAGTTCCTCCCCCTTAACCTATGCATACCAAACTTTAAAGTTCAAAGTATATTTCTCCCCCTTTATTTTGTAAATGCATCCAAAAGGTGTTCAATATAAGCAATGCATAAAATTCATACACATATCAAGGACTCATTCTCATGCCAAGATTACCTCTTAAAAATTCAAATCTCTCTTGGTTTAGAGGTTTCGTTAGTATGTCCGCAAGTTGGTTCATTGTGTCCACATAATCTAATTTAATTGTCCCTTGAGTCACATGGTCTCTAATAAAATGATGCCTAATTTCAATATGTTTAGCCTTAGAATGATGCACCGGATTTTTAGAAAGGCTAATGGCACTAGTATTATCACAATATATAGGAATATCTTTTAATTTAAGTCCAAAATCATTTAGTTGTTGTCTAATCCATAAGAGTTGAGCACAACAACTCCCTATAGCCATATATTCGGCTTCGGTGGTAGATAGGGCAACACAAGGTTGTTTCTTGGAGAACCAAGAGATAAGCATACTCCCTAGGAATTGGCATGTACCCGAAGTACTCTTCCTATTTATCTTACATCCAGCAAAGTCGGCATCACTATATGCATGTAAATCAAACAATGAATTTTTGTCATACCATAAGCCAAGAGTTGATGTATGCCTGAGATACCTAAATATTCTCTTAACCGCTAGGAAATGAGAATGCATAGGCTGACTTTGAAATCTAGCACACATGCATACACTAAACATAATGTCGGGTCTACTAGAGGTCAAATACAAAAGTGAACCAATCATGGACCTATACATTTTAGAATCATAAGGTTGTCCATCTTCATCTTTTTCAAGTTTAGTTGACACACTCATAGGAGTAGGAGAAGGGTTCAAGGAATCAAAACCAAACTTTCTAAGCATATCATGAATATATTTAGTTTGACTAATATGTATACCTCCCTTAGTTTGTTTAACTTGTAGTCCTAAAAAGAAGGTAAGTTCACCCATCATAGACATCTCAAATTCACTTTTCATGCACAACTCAAATTCTTTGCACATAGCCTCATTAGTAGCACCAAATATAATGTCATCTACATATATTTGAACAATAAGCATGTCATGACCTTTTTCCTTTAAGAACAAAGTGCTATCAATTCTTCCTCTTTTAAAACCATTTTGAATTAAGAATGAGGAAAGTCTATCATACCATGCCCTAGGTGCTTGTTTCAAACCATACAAGGCTTTTGTCAATTTATAAACATGGTTTGGAAAGTTAGGATCTTCAAATCCGGGTGGTTGCTTTACATACACATTCTCATTGATAAAACCATTCAAAAATGCACGTTTGACATCCATTTGATAAAGTTTAAAACCTTTGAAACATGCAAATGCCATAAGCAACCTAATAGCTTCTAACCTAGCTACGGGGGCAAATGTTTCTTCATAGTCAATCCCTTCTTCTTGGTTGTACCCTTGTGCAACCAACCTAGCCTTGTTTCTAATAACTTCACCATCTTCATTCATTTTGTTCTTAAACACCCATTTAGTTCCAATTATGGTTTGGTCTTTAGGTCTTGGAACTAAATGCCAAACTTCATTCCTAGTGAATTGATTCAACTCATCTTGCATAGCAATAATCCATTTATCATCAAGCAAAGCATCATCAATGTTTCTAGGTTCTATTTGAGAAATTAAGGCATAAGAACCATGCACATCAACAATTAAAGCAGTATTCATTAAATTTGCAGTCACATTATCTACCACATTAGCATGCATATTATTATCATTAGGAGCTAAGTGAGATCTACGAGTCCTTACCCCTTGATGCAAATCGCCAATTATGAGTTGTTTGGGATGCTTGTGTTTGTCCTTCACTTGCAGCCATGATGTAGGAGCTGTAGTTTCACTATTGGAGGCCACGGGTGCAACCTCACTTTCTTCCAAGCCCACGGGTGCATCACTATTTTGTGTCTCCTCGTGCTCATTTCCTCCCTCTTTGCTTGGTCCATCATCTTTAGGTGTAGGAGAGTCATCTTTATCATCTTTTAAGCTCAACTTCTCCAAACCTAACTCAATGTCATCATTCTCAAGCAAAGGGTCAAATGCAAGAGTTTCAATAAATTTAACATGAATGGACTCTTCTATTCTCCTAGACTTTGGATTGTAAACTCTATAAGCTCTAGAAGTTAAAGCATAGCCAACAAATACACAAGGAGTAGATTTTGCATCAAATTTATCTAAGTCATCCTTAGTGTTTAGTACATAACATTTGCAACCAAAAACTCTAAAGTAGTCAACCTTAGGTTTTCTATCATTCCAAATCTCATAAGGTGTCTTATTTATCTTCTTTCTAATAGATAACCTATTTGTAACATAGCATGCACAATTAATGGCCTCGGCCCACAAGAACTTAGGCAAATCATGTTCACAAAGCATAGTCCTAGCAATTTCTTGTAAAGTTCTATTTTTCCTTTCTACCACCCCATTTTGTTGGGGTGTCCTAGGTGAAGAGAAATCATGTCTAATGCCATATTCATCACATAGATCAATAAATGCATGATTATCAAATTCTCCTCCATGATCACTCCTAATCTTGCTAATGCTTATGTTCTTTTCATTTTGAAGCCTCTTGATTAGTTTTGAAAACTCATGAATGGTCTCATGTTTATGTGCAAGGAAAATCACCCAAGTATATCTAGAATAATCATCAACAATTACAAAGGCATAGGATCTACCACCTACACTTTTAACTCTACTTGGACCAAACAAATCAAGATGCAAAAGTTCTAAAACCTTAGTAGTTGAAATCTGGTTTTTAGACTTGAAAGACTCCCTAGTGTGTTTTCCTCTAATGCATGGCTCACAAGCATCATACATGTCAAAGTTCAAAGAAGGTATACCTCTAACAAGATTATTTCTAACCAATTTTTCAATTGTAGAAATTCCTATATGTCCTAATCTTTTATGCCATATATTCACATCACTAACATTGGAAATCAAGCATTTAAGTTTGCAATCATTCAAGTCTTTCAAATTAATAGAATACACATTACCATCTCTTTTTCCTACAAGCACACATTCATTCATGGCATTTAAAAACTCACACTTGAATCATCAAAACATATGCGCAAGCCACCATCACACAATTGAGAAATACTAAGAAGGTTAAAAGATAATCCATCAACTAATTGCACATTAGAGATAGAGAAAGATGATACATCACCTATGGATCCTTGACCAAGGATCCTACCCTTCTTGTTGTCACCAAAAGTCACATGACCACCATTAGAGAACTTCTTGAGAGAAGAAAAAGAACTTGAGTTCCCGGTCATGTGTCTTGAGCAACCACTATCCAAGTACCATTTGGAAGCCTTAGAACTTTTGATTTTCAAGAACACCTACATTAGTTCAATTCGCTTTAGGTACCCAATTTCTTTTGGGTCCTAGGAGGTTAGCATCAAGAATCTTGGTTCCCTTTGGAACCCACATTTGCTTAACTTTCTTGCCAAACACATATTGAAACTTTGGAAAAACTTTGGCATTCAAGTTATGCATATATGCATCATTTGAAGAATGAAATGAAGTGCTAGCATACATAGAGCCTTGTGGAGCTCTAGGAGCCCTAGAATACCTTATGGGTTGCCCTAATTTCTTAGGAAACCCTATGGGTCTCTTGGGACCAGAATTGATATCCTTCTTCCAAGGCTGATTTGGCACACCCCTAATGAGAATAGGCCTATGTCTCACGGATTGGACAAATGATACATGTTCATGATGTGATTTCGAAGTACTAGCATGTATATCATTCAAAGCATTGTAGTTAGGAGGTGAAAAAATCATTTTCTTTGGAAAACAATCCTCCTTCATGTCATTCAAGGAATGCAAATATCCATGTGATACGAAAGATGTAGAAATATCATGCATATCACATTTCTTCAATTTTACATCATCACCAACATAACCTAAACCCGATTTGTCCAAAGATTGTCTAAGGCATGATAAGAGTGAATCAAGTCTAGAAGATCCCACACTAAACTTCGAGAAAGATTTCTCTAGATCCTCATATCTCAATTTCAAAGCGTCTAATTCATTTTGAACAATAGAGTCATCGTGTGACTCTTGGTTCTCATTAGGCACAATAGCAATCAATTTCAAATCATCATACTCTTCTTGCAAGGTACTAAGTTTAAATTGCAAATCTTCAATCAAAGGTTCATGATCACACTTAGACATGTTATTAGCACACATGGCAGCAAGCATATCGCACTTTTCATCACATTTAGCATTGAGATCATCAATGGTCTTTTCATGCTCTTCTACCTTAGCATTTAAACAATCAATCTCATTTTTCAATTGTTTCTTTTCCTTATGCATTTTCCTATTCTTATCATTCATGTCATTAAGTAAGGAAAGCAAATCATCAATAGACACATCATCATCATCATTATCAAAAGAATTTACCTCCTCATCCGGATCGGATGAGTTTCCTTTGGCCATCAAGTAAAATCTAGCAAACTCATCCTCACTTGAAGAGCTTTCGGAGTCCGAATCACTCCAAGTAGCTTTGAAGGCTCTCTTGGATTGCTCCTTGCTCTTATCTTTCTTCTTTGGACACTCATACTTCATGTGCCCCTTCTTGCCACACTCAAAGCACCTCAAATCTTTGTCTTGCTCCTCATGGTTCCCTTTGGAGTCGCTTTGATCCCCACGACCAGATTTGAAGTTGTCCCTCTTTGAGTGGCCAAAAGGTCTACCACCTTGTTTCTTCTTGTTTATCAAGTATCTCTTGAACCTCCTTGTCATTAAGGCTACTTCCTCATCACTCAAATCATCTCCACTATCACCTTTGGAGGCAAAAGCAATGCTCTTCTTTTTGGTGTCCTCTTTTTGAGCTTCTCTTGCCTTCAAGTTTGTCTCATATACCAGAAGTGATCCTACAAGCTCATCCAACTTCAAAATTTTGAGATCTTTAGCTTCTTGGATGGCAGTCACTTTGGCATCCCATGCTTCCGGAAGACTTCTCAAGTACTTTTGCACCTTTTCTTGATTGGAGAATGTCTTCCCTAAAGATTCAAGAGAATTCAGAATTTTGGTTAGTCTAATATCCATATCGGTAATAGACTCATGTGGAAACATAGTGAACAATTCATATGAATGCATGAGCATGTTAATCTTAGACTCCTTTACTTGATTAGTTCCCTCATGCTTCATCTCTAACCTAGTCCACATATCTTGAGCCGAAATGCATGTAGAAATATGTTTAGCTTCAATTGAATTCAATGCATTAAATAAAATAGACATAGCTTTAGCATTCAAAGAAATCTTTTTCTTATCATTATCATCCCATTTATCCCTAGGTTTTGAAATCTCTTTTTCGACATCACCGATCTTGGTGGTGATGGTAGGCTCATAAGGTCCATCCTCTATGACATACCACAAATCAATATCAAGAGACATGAAATAAAGTTTCATTCTCATTTTCCAATGGTCATAGTCTTCTCCATTAAAGAATGGAGGTCTACCACTAGATTGACCCTCTAACACATGATCATGTCTACCACTAGTAGATGCCATCATATAAATCACTAATAATGCACAAGAAAATTACTTCTATATGCAAGGGAACACAAGCTCCGATACCACTTGTTGGATCGGATGGCACCACAAGAGGGGGGGTGAATTGTGTCCTTAGTCAATTTTAGACTAGGTCACCTTTTTTTTTTGTTTCACCCTAAGCGGAAGCTAAATACCAAATTGAGTACTAGTGTAGATGTATATAAATCAAGTAGAACAATCAATTCGAGCAAATCACATATAAATCTTAATATGATTGTATGGTCTCCTAATGGCAGATTTGAGCACAAAGCAATCAAATAAGCTCAAGCAAGTCAAGGACAATTGATATAAGCAAGATAGATAACTTTAAGATCAAGAACCAAGCAAGATGATCAAATATGTATATGTCACTTGTAAAACAAATGTAATTAGGGCACAAAATCAGATTTGACAATTAATTGAACAAGCTTGACTCTAGCAACCTAAATGATCAATTTCAAGTATGTATGATATGAGAATGCAATGCTAATTGAAATTGCTGGAAAGTAAAAGAGGCAAGAGATTTATAGTGGTTCGGCTTAACCCAAGCCTACTCCACTCCCCAAGTCCCACTTGGGAATTTCAAACACTCCACTATAGCTTGTTCAACCGAGTCAAGCGGAACTCATACAACCAGTGTTTTTGTAGCTCAAACACCAAACTTTACACACCGTGTGGTTTATAGCTCACCACACCAAACTCTACACACCGTGTGGTTTGTAGCTCACCACACTAACTTAATCAACAAAATACAAGCTCAAAAATGGCTCTAAGAATAACCGGGTATGAGATAAGTTTAGGCTCAAAGGCTGGCTCTTTAGTAGCTAGATATGGAAGTGTTTAGGCTCAATTTATGTTCTGGAAATCAGATTGTTCAAGTAAGAAAATGGCTCTTGAGGAAATGATAAGAATCAAGTAAGAAAGGCTCAAGAGTAACAATAAGCTTTACTTGGCTAGTGTGTATGATCTCTCTTCAAAATCAAGTATGTAATCAAGGAATGAATGAGTGAAAGAATGAAAGCTTAGAGATGAAGAACACTAGAGAGAGAGAGTGTAATTTTCGGCCAAGTATATGCACCATAGACAAAGAGTTAGTTTATATAGAAAATTGTGGAGTGTAAGCTCATGAAATGAGGGCCATTGGATTGATATGAAAGATATGGACCCTTGGATCATTATAGACGTTAGAAGGCTTAGAGAAGTGTGAAAATGATTACAACAAGTCTTTTTTGGTAGGAAGAAATAATGGCTTTTGGATGGATATAGACTTTGGAGGCCATCTTGAAAGATACAACAATTGACTTGAGAAAAGTTTGTCTTTTAGGTGGAGTAAATCATGGCTTTTGGATGGATATAGACTTTAGAGGCATCTTGAAAGCTACAACAATTGACTTGAGAAAAGTTTGTCTCTTAGGTGGAATAAATGATGGCCTTTGGATCAAATGAAGATTCAATTTTGGCCATAGGATGTAAAGTAGGAGAGATAAGAATAAGGCTTGAATCTTTGGCCATTGGATTAAAATGTGATTTTGATGTAGAGAGAATATGATCCATTGGATGTGGAGTGTCTTGGTGGGAAAGAGAAATGGTTTTGAAATAAAGCTTCCCACACATGTGAAGAGAAAAACTTGTCATAAGACTTGTTGTACCTCTTGTCTCCTCCTTTCAAATTAACTTTTCCTTCTTTTCTCTTTTTGGCTCCAAGTCTTCTAGTTAAGATGTAACTATGGTTAACTTGTCTTCTTTGCCATGTCATCAATGCCATGTCATTAATGCCATGTCAACAATGCCATGTCAGCTGCCACGTCACGTCCGTCGATTCTGACTTTGACTAGAAAGTTAATTTTACTTCAATTGATCCCAATTAAGCTCCAAGACATCTTTGGCAAAACTTGACTTATGTTGACCACGAAATTGACTTTCTTAATCATGTTTGACACTGATTAAGCCTTCACTAATGTTGGTCAAGGATGACATTAGGACCAATTTACGTTTTCGTCACCCTACACACAAATCATACTCAAGACATGCTATGTAAACCCTTTTAGGATTTCTTGCAATTAGTCCACGTTAGTTCAATAATCAAATCATCAAATAAGCACAATTGAACTAGTTTAATATAAGTCTTGAATTCCTAAACTAATCAAGTAGCCATATGCACCTAGGTTTCTCAATACAATCAATAGATCAAAGTTCAATCAAAACATGCCGTTGTAATCACTCAAACATATATTCAACACTAAGAAGTCTAACTTGCTAATTTAGCTTTCTTACAGGGTTTCAATGGATAAAGAAGCGAATAGACCGAGTTATGTTTCAAATTACACAAAAACGTGAAAAGCACGTCTATGGAGAGAGTTGAGCAATTCCAAATCTTCAAAGTGGACCGTTGTACTCCATTTATTGTTCTAAGAAGTCTAACTTGCTCATTTAGCTTTCGTACAGGGTTTCAATGGATAAAGAAACGAAAAGACCGAGTTATGTTTCAAATTGCACAAAAACGTGAAAAGCACGTCTATGGAGAGAGTTGAGCAATTCCAAAGCATCAAAGTGGACCGTTGCACTCCATTTATTGTTCTTAGAAGTCTAAAATGCTAATTTAGCTTTCGTACAAGGTTTCAATGGATAAAGAAGCGAATAGACCGAGTTATGTTTCAAATTGCACAAAAACGTGAAAAGCACATCTATGGAGAGAGTTGAGCAATTCCAAAGCTTCAAAGTGGACCGTTGTAGTCCATTTATTGCCCTTAGAAGTCTCACTTGCTAATTTAGCTTTCGTACAAGGTTTCAATGGATAAAGAAGCGAATAGACCGAGTTATGTTTCAAATTGCACAAAAACGTGAAAAGCACGTCCATGGAGAGAGTTAGCAATTCCAAAGCTTCAAAGTGGACCGTTGTACTCCATTTATTGCCCTTAGAAGTCTCACTTGCTAATTTAGCTTTCGTACAAGGTTTCAATGGATAAAGAAGCGAATAGACCGAGTTATGTTTCAAATTGCACAAAAAACGTGAAAAGCACGTCTATGGAGAGAGTTGAGCAATTCCAAAGCTTCAAAGTGGACCGTTGTACTCCATTTATTGTTCTAAGAAGTCTACCTTGCTAATTTAGCTTTCTTAGAGGGTTTCAATGGGTAAAGAAGCGAATAGACCGAGTTATGTTTCAAATTGCACAAAAACGTGAAAAGCACGTCTATGGAGAGAGTTGAGCAATTCCAAAGCTTCAAAGTGGACCGTTGTACTCCATTTATTGTTCTAAGAAGTCTACCTTGCTAATTTAGCTTTCTTAGAGGGTTTCAATGGGTAAAGAAGTGAATAGACCGAGTTATGTTTCAAATTGCACAAAAACGTGAAAAGCACGTCTATGGAGAGAGTTGAGCAATTCCAAAGCTTCAAAGTGGACCGTTGTAGTCCATTTATTGCCCTTAGAAGTCTCACTTGCTAATTTAGCTTTCGTACAAGGTTTCAATGGATAAAGAAGCGAATAGACCGAGTTATGTTTCAAATTGCACAAAAACGTGAAAAGCACGTCTATGGAGAGAGTTGAGCAATTCCAAAGCTTCAAAGTGGACCGTTGTACTCCATTTATTGCCCTTAGAAGTCTCACTTGCTAATTTAGCTTTCGTACAAGGTTTCAATGGATAAAGAAGCGAATAGACCGAGTTATGTTTCAAATTGCACAAAAACGTGAAAAGCACGTCTATGGAGAGAGTTGAGCAATTCCAAAGCTTCAAAGTGGACCGTTGTACTCCATTTATTGTTCTAAGAAGTCTACCTTGCTAATTTAGCTTTCTTAGAGGGTTTCAATGGGTAAAGAAGCGAATAGACCGAGTTATGTTTCAAATTGCACAAAAACGTGAAAAGCACGTCTATGGAGAGAGTTGAGCAATTCCAAAGCTTCAAAGTGGACCGTTGTACTCCATTTATTGTTCTAAGAAGTCTAAAATGCTAATTTAGCTTTCGTACAAGGTTTCAATTGATAAAGAAGCGAATAGACCGAGTTATGTTTCAAATTACACAAAAACGTGAAAAGCACGTCTATGGAGAGAGTTGAGCAATTCCAAAGCTTCAAAGTGGACCGTTGTACTCCATTTATTGCCCTTAGAAGTCTCACTTGCTAATTTAGCTTTCGTACAAGGGTTCAATGGATAAAGAAGCGAATAGACCGAGTTATGTTTCAAATTGCACAAAAACGTGAAAAGCACGTCTATGGAGAGAGTTGAGCAATTCCAAAGCTTCAAAGTGGACCGTTGTACTCCATTTATTGTTCTAAGAAGTCTAACTTGCTAATTTAGCTTTCCTAGAGGGTTTCAATGGATAAAGAAGCGAATAGACCGAGTTATGTTTCAAATTGCACAAAAACGTGAAAAGCACGTCTATGGAGAGAGTTGAGCAATTCCAAAGCTTCAAAGTGGACCGTTGTACTCCATTTATTGTTCTAAGAAGTCTAACTTTCTAATTTAGCTTTCGTACAGGGTTTCAATGGATAAAGAAGCGAATAGACCGAGTTATGTTTCAAATTGCACAAAAACGTGAAAAGCACGTCTATGGAGAGAGTTGAGCAATTCCAAAGCATCAAAGTGGACCGTAGCACTCCATTTATTGTTCTTAGAAGTCTAAAATGCTAATTTAGCTTTCGTACAAGGTTTCAATTGATAAAGAAGCGAATAGACCGAGTTATGTTTCAAATTGCACAAAAACGTGAAAAGCACGTCTATGCAGAGAGTTGAGCAATTCCAAAGCTTCAAAGTGGACCGTTGTACTCCATTTATTGTTCTAAGAAGTCTAACTTGCTAATTTAGCTTTCTTAGAGGGTTTGAATGGATAAAGAAGCGAATAGACCGAGTTATGTTTCAAATTGCACAAAAACATGAAAAGCACGTCTATGGAGAGAGTTGAGCAATTCTTAAGCTTCAAAGTGGACCGTTGTACTCCATTTATTGCCCTTAGAAGTCTAACTTGCTAATGTAGCTTTCGTACAAGGTTTCAATGGATAAAGAAGCGAATAGACCGAGTTATGTTTCAAATTGCACAAAAACGTGAAAAGCACGTCTATGGAGAGAGTTGAGCAATTCCAAAGCTTCAAAGTGGACCGTTGTACTCCATTTATTGCCCTTAGAAGTCTAACTTGCTAATTTAGCTTTCGTACAAGGTTTCAATGGATAAAGAAGCGAATAGACCGAGTTATGTTTCAAATTGCACAAAAACGTGAAAAGCACGTCTATGGAGAGAGTTGAGCAATTCCAAAGCTTCAAAGTGGACCATTGTACTCCATTTATTGTTCTAAGAAGTCTAACTTTCTAATTTAACTTTCGTACAGGGTTTCAATGGATAAAGAAGCGAATAGACCGAGTTATGTTTCAAATTGCACAAAAACGTGAAAAGCACGTCTATGGAGAGAGTTGAGCAATTCCAAAGCTTCAAAGTGGACCGTTGTACTCCATTTATTGCCCTTAGAAGTCTCACTTGCTAATTTAGCTTTCGTACAAGGTTTCAATCGATAAAGAAGCGAATAGACCGAGTTATGTTTCAAATTGCACAAAAACGTGAAAAGCACGTCTATGGAGAGAGTTGAGCAATTCCAAAGCTTCAAAGTGGACCGTTGTACTCCATTTATTGTTCTAAGAAGTCTAACTTTCTAATTTAACTTTCGCACAAGGTTTGAATGGATAAAGAAGCGAATAGACCGAGTTATGTTTCAAATTGCACAAAAACGTGAAAAGCACGTCTATGGAGAGAGTTGAGCAATTCCAAAGCTTCAAAGTGGACCGTTGTACTCCATTTATTGTTCTAAGAAGTCTAACTTGCTAATTTAGCTTTCTTAGAGGGTTTCAATGGATAAAGAAGCGAATAGACCGAGTTATGTTTCAAATTGCACAAAAACTTGAAAAGCACATCTATGGAGAGAGTTGAGCAATTCTAAAGCTTCAAAGTGGACCGTTGTACTCCATTTATTGCCCTTAGAAGTCTAACTTGCTAATTTAGCTTTCGTACAAGGTTTCCAATGGATAAAGAAGCGAATAGACCGAGTTATGTTTCAAATTGCACAAAAACGTGAAAAGCACGTCTAAGGAGAGAGTTGAGCAATTCCGAAGCTTCAAAGTGGACCGTTGTACTCCATTTATTGCCCTTAGAAGTCTAACTTGCTAATTTAGCTTTCGTACAAGGTTTCAATGGATAAAGAAGCGAATAGACCGAGTTATGTTTCAAATTGCACAAAAACGTGAAAAGCACGTCTATGGAGAGAGTTGAGCAATTCCAAAGCTTCAAAGTGGACCGTTGTAACTCCATTATTGTTCTAAGAAGTCTAACTTTTCTAATTTAGCTTTCGTACAGGGTTTCAATGGATAAAGAAGGCGAATAGACCGAGGTATGTTTCAAATTGCACAAAACGTGGAAAAGCACGTCTATGGAGAGAGTTGAAGCAATTCAAAGCATCAAAGTGGACCGTAGCACTCCATTTATTGTTCTTAGAAGTCTAAAATGCTAATTTAGCTTTCGTACAAGGTTTCAATTGATAAAGAAGCGAATAGACCGAGTTATGTTTCAAATTGCACAAAAACATGAAAAGCACGTCTATGGAGAGAGTTGAGCAATTCCAAAGCTTCAAAGTGGACCGTTGTACTCCATTTATTGTTCTAAGAAGTCTAACTTGCTAATTTAGCTTTCTTAGAGGGTTTGAGTGGATAAAGAAGCGAATAGACCGAGTTATGTTTCAAATTGCACAAAAACATGAAAAGCACGTCTATGGAGAGAGTTGAGCAATTCTAAAGCTTCAAAGTGGACCGTTGTACTCCATTTATTGCCCTTTGAAGTCTAACTTGCTAATGTAGCTTTCGTACAAGGTTTCAATGGATAAAGAAGCGAATAGACCGAGTTATGTTTCAAATTGCACAAAAACGTGAAAAGCACGTCTATGGAGAGAGTTGAGCAATTCCAAAGCTTCAAAGTGGACCGTTGTACTCCATTTATTGCTTAGAAGTCTAACTTGCTAATTTAGCTTTCGTACAAGGTTTCAATGGATAAAGAAGCGAATAGACCGAGTTATGTTTCAAATTGCACAAAAACGTGAAAAGCACGTCTATGGAGAGAGTTGAGCAATTCCAAAGCTTCAAAGTGGACCGTTGTACTCCATTTATTGTTCTGAAGTCTAACTTGCTAATTTAGCTTTCGTACAAGGTTTCAATGGATAAAGAAGCGAATAGACCGAGTTATGTTTCAAATTGCACAAAAACGTGAAAAGCACGTCTATGGAGAGAGTTGAGCAATTCCAAAGCTTCAAAGTGGACCGTTGTACTCCATTTATTGCTTAGAAGTCTAACTTGCTAATTTAGCTTTCGTACAAGGTTTCAATGGATAAAGAAGCGAATAGACCGAGTTATGTTTCAAATTGCACAAAAACGTGAAAAGCACGTCTATGGAGAGAGTTGAGCAATTCCAAAGCTTCAAAGTGGACCGTTGTACTCCATTTATTGTTCTAGAAGTCTAACTTGCTAATTTAGCTTTCGTACAAGGTTTCAATGGATAAAGAAGCGAATAGACCGAGTTATGTTTCAAATTGCACAAAAACGTGAAAAGCACGTCTATGGAGAGAGTTGAGCAATTCCAAAGCTTCAAAGTGGACCGTTGTACTCCATTTATTGTTCTAGAAGTCTAACTTGCTAATTTAGCTTTCGTACAAGGTTTCAATGGATAAAGAAGCGAATAGACCGAGTTATGTTTCAAATTGCACAAAAACGTGAAAAGCACGTCTATGGAGAGAGTTGAGCAATTCCAAAGCTTCAAAGTGGACCGTTGTACTCCATTTATTGCTTAGAAGTCTAACTTGCTAATTTAGCTTTCGTACAAGGTTTCAATGGATAAAGAAGCGAATAGACCGAGTTATGTTTCAAATTGCACAAAAACGTGAAAAGCACGTCTATGGAGAGAGTTGAGCAATTCCAAAGCTTCAAAGTGGACCGTTGTACTCCATTTATTGTTCTAGAAGTCTAACTTGCTAATTTAGCTTTCGTACAAGGTTTCAATGGATAAAGAAGCGAATAGACCGAGTTATGTTTCAAATTGCACAAAAACGTGAAAAGCACGTCTATGGAGAGAGTTGAGCAATTCCAAAGCTTCAAAGTGGACCGTTGTACTCCATTTATTGTTCTTAGAAGTCTAACTTGCTAATTTAGCTTTCGTACAAGGTTTCAATGGATAAAGAAGCGAATAGACCGAGTTATGTTTCAAATTGCACAAAAACGTGAAAAGCACGTCTATGGAGAGAGTTGAGCAATTCCAAAGCTTCAAAGTGGACCGTTGTACTCCATTTATTGCTTAGAAGTCTAACTTGCTAATTTAGCTTTCGTACAAGGTTTCAATGGATAAAGAAGCGAATAGACCGAGTTATGTTTCAAATTGCACAAAAACGTGAAAAGCACGTCTATGGAGAGAGTTGAGCAATTCCAAAGCTTCAAAGTGGACCGTTGTACTCCATTTATTGTTCTAGGAAGTCTAACTTGCTAATTTAGCTTTCGTACAAGGTTTCAATGGATAAAGAAGCGAATAGACCGAGTTATGTTTCAAATTGCACAAAAACGTGAAAAGCACGTCTATGGAGAGAGTTGAGCAATTCCAAAGCTTCAAAGTGGACCGTTGTACTCCATTTATTGTTCTAGAAGTCTAACTTGCTAATTTAGCTTTCGTACAAGGTTTCAAGGGATAAAGAAGCGAATAGACCGAGTTATGTTTCAAATTGCACAAAAACGTGAAAAGCACGTCTATGGAGAGAGTTCAGCAATTCCAAAGCTTCAAAGTGGACCGTTGTACTCCATTTATTGCTCTTAGAAGTCTAACTTGCTAATTTAGCTTTCGTACAAGGTTTCAATGGATAAAGAAGCGAATAGACCGAGTTATGTTTCAAATTGCACAAAAACGTGAAAAGCACGTCTATGGAGAGAGTTGAGCAATTCCAAAGCTTCAAAGTGGACCGTTGTACTCCATTTATTGTTCTAGGAAGTCTAACTTGCTAATTTAGCTTTCGTACATGATTTCAATGGATAAAGAAGCGAATAGACCGAGTTATGTTTCAAATTGCACAAAAACGTGAAAAGCACGTCTATGGTGAGAGTTGAGCAATTCCAAAGCTTCAAAGTGGACCGTTGTACTCCATTTATTGCTTAGAAGTCTAAAATGCTAATTTAGCTTTCGTACAAGGTTTCAATGGATAAAGAAGCGAATAGACCGAGTTATGTTTCAAATTGCACAAAAACGTGAAAAGCACGTCTATGCAGAGAGTTGAGCAATTCCAAAGCTTCAAAGTGGACCGTTGTACTCCATTTATTGCCCTTAGAAGTCTAACTTGCTAATTTAGCTTTCGTACAAGGTTTCAATGGATAAAGAAGCGAATAGACCGAGTTATGTTTCAAATTGCACAAAAACGTGAAAAGCACGTCTATGGAGAGAGTTGAGCAATTCCAAAGCTTCAAAGTGGACCGTTGTACTCCATTTATTGTTCTAGAAGTCTAACTTGCTAATTTAGCTTTCGTACAAGGTTTCAATGGATAAAGAAGCGAATAGACCGAGTTATGTTTCAAATTGCACAAAAACGTGAAAAGCACGTCTATGGAGAGAGTTGAGCAATTCCAAAGCTTCAAAGTGGACCGTTGTACTCCATTTATTGCTTAGAAGTCTAACTTGCTAATTTAGCTTTCGTACAAGGTTTCAATGGATAAAGAAGCGAATAGACCGAGTTATGTTTCAAATTGCACAAAAACGTGAAAAGCACGTCTATGGAGAGAGTTGAGCAATTCCAAAGCTTCAAAGTGGACCGTTGTACTCCATTTATTGTTCTAGAAGTCTAACTTGCTAATTTAGCTTTCGTACAAGGTTTCAATGGATAAAGAAGCGAATAGACCGAGTTATGTTTCAAATTGCACAAAAACGTGAAAAGCACGTCTATGGAGAGAGTTGAGCAATTCCAAAGCTTCAAAGTGGACCGTTGTACTCCATTTATTGCTTAGAAGTCTAACTTGCTAATTTAGCTTTCGTACAAGGTTTCAATGGATAAAGAAGCGAATAGACCGAGTTATGTTTCAAATTGCACAAAAACGTGAAAAGCACGTCTATGGAGAGAGTTGAGCAATTCCAAAGCTTCAAAGTGGACCGTTGTACTCCATTTATTGCTTAGAAGTCTAACTTGCTAATTTAGCTTTCGTACAAGGTTTCAATGGATAAAGAAGCGAATAGACCGAGTTATGTTTCAAATTGCACAAAAACGTGAAAAGCACGTCTATGGAGAGAGTTGAGCAATTCCAAAGCTTCAAAGTGGACCGTTGTACTCCATTTATTGCTTAGAAGTCTAACTTGCTAATTTAGCTTTCGTACAAGGTTTCAATGGATAAAGAAGCGAATAGACCGAGTTATGTTTCAAATTGCACAAAAACGTGAAAAGCACGTCTATGGAGAGAGTTGAGCAATTCCAAAGCTTCAAAGTGGACCGTTGTACTCCATTTATTGTTCTAGAAGTCTAACTTGCTAATTTAGCTTTCGTACAAGGTTTCAATGGATAAAGAAGCGAATAGACCGAGTTATGTTTCAAATTGCACAAAAACGTGAAAAGCACGTCTATGGAGAGAGTTGAGCAATTCCAAAGCTTCAAAGTGGACCGTTGTACTCCATTTATTGTTCTTAGAAGTCTAACTTGCTAATTTAGCTTTCGTACAAGGTTTCAATGGATAAAGAAGCGAATAGACCGAGTTATGTTTCAAATTGCACAAAAACGTGAAAAGCACGTCTATGGAGAGAGTTGAGCAATTCCAAAGCTTCAAAGTGGACCGTTGTACTCCATTTATTGTTAGAAGTCTAACTTGCTAATTTAGCTTTCGTACAGGTTTCAATGGATAAAGAAGCGAATAGACCGAGTTATGTTTCAAATTGCACAAAAACGTGAAAAGCACGTCTATGGAGAGAGTTGAGCAATTCCAAAGCTTCAAAGTGGACCGTTGTACTCCATTTATTGCTTAGAAGTCTAACTTGCTAATTTAGCTTTCGTACAAGGTTTCAATGGATAAAGAAGCGAATAGACCGAGTTATGTTTCAAATTGCACAAAAACGTGAAAAGCACGTCTATGGAGAGAGTTGAGCAATTCCAAAGCTTCAAAGTGGACCGTTGTACTCCATTTATTGCTTAGAA
Source organism: Tripterygium wilfordii (assembly GCF_013401445.1). Lineage (NCBI taxonomy): Eukaryota > Viridiplantae > Streptophyta > Magnoliopsida > Celastrales > Celastraceae > Tripterygium > Tripterygium wilfordii. Next base: position 9,478 of record NW_024056370.1, on the reverse strand, counting down.
GTCTAACTTGCTAATTTAGCTTTCGTACAAGGTTTCAATGGATAAAGAAGCGAATAGACCGAGTTATGTTTCAAATTGCACAAAAACGTGAAAAGCACGTCTATGGAGAGAGTTGAGCAATTCCAAAGCTTCAAAGTGGACCGTTGTACTCCATTTATTGTTCTAGAAGTCTAACTTGCTAATTTAGCTTTCGTACAAGGTTTCAATGGATAAAGAAGCGAATAGACCGAGTTATGTTTCAAATTGCACAAAAACGTGAAAAGCACGTCTATGGAGAGAGTTGAGCAATTCCAAAGCTTCAAAGTGGACCGTTGTACTCCATTTATTGCTTAGAAGTCTAACTTGCTAATTTAGCTTTCGTACAAGGTTTCAATGGATAAAGAAGCGAATAGACCGAGTTATGTTTCAAATTGCACAAAAACGTGAAAAGCACGTCTATGGAGAGAGTTGAGCAATTCCAAAGCTTCAAAGTGGACCGTTGTACTCCATTTATTGTTCTTAGAAGTCTAACTTGCTAATTTAGCTTTCGTACAAGGTTTCAATGGATAAAGAAGCGAATAGACCGAGTTATGTTTCAAATTGCACAAAAACGTGAAAAGCACGTCTATGGAGAGAGTTGAGCAATTCCAAAGCTTCAAAGTGGACCGTTGTACTCCATTTATTGCTTAGAAGTCTAACTTGCTAATTTAGCTTTCGTACAAGGTTTCAATGGATAAAGAAGCGAATAGACCGAGTTATGTTTCAAATTGCACAAAAACGTGAAAAGCACGTCTATGGAGAGAGTTGAGCAATTCCAAAGCTTCAAAGTGGACCGTTGTACTCCATTTATTGCTTAGAAGTCTAACTTGCTAATTTAGCTTTCGTACAAGGTTTCAATGGATAAAGAAGCGAATAGACCGAGTTATGTTTCAAATTGCACAAAAACGTGAAAAGCACGTCTATGGAGAGAGTTGAGCAATTCCAAAGCTTCAAAGTGGACCGTTGTACTCCATTTATTGTTCTAGAAGTCTAACTTGCTAATTTAGCTTTCGTACAAGGTTTCAATGGATAAAGAAGCGAATAGACCGAGTTATGTTTCAAATTGCACAAAAACGTGAAAAGCACGTCTATGGAGAGAGTTGAGCAATTCCAAAGCTTCAAAGTGGACCGTTGTACTCCATTTATTGTTCTTAGAAGTCTAACTTGCTAATTTAGCTTTCGTACAAGGTTTCAATGGATAAAGAAGCGAATAGACCGAGTTATGTTTCAAATTGCACAAAAACGTGAAAAGCACGTCTATGGAGAGAGTTGAGCAATTCCAAAGCTTCAAAGTGGACCGTTGTACTCCATTTATTGTTCTAGAAGTCTAACTTGCTAATTTAGCTTTCGTACAAGGTTTCAATGGATAAAGAAGCGAATAGACCGAGTTATGTTTCAAATTGCACAAAAACGTGAAAAGCACGTCTATGGAGAGAGTTGAGCAATTCCAAAGCTTCAAAGTGGACCGTTGTACTCCATTTATTGCTTAGAAGTCTAACTTGCTAATTTAGCTTTCGTACAAGGTTTCAATGGATAAAGAAGCGAATAGACCGAGTTATGTTTCAAATTGCACAAAAACGTGAAAAGCACGTCTATGGAGAGAGTTGAGCAATTCCAAAGCTTCAAAGTGGACCGTTGTACTCCATTTATTGTTAGAAGTCTAACTTGCTAATTTAGCTTTCGTACAAGGTTTCAATGGATAAAGAAGCGAATAGACCGAGTTATGTTTCAAATTGCACAAAAACGTGAAAAGCACGTCTATGGAGAGAGTTGAGCAATTCCAAAGCTTCAAAGTGGACCGTTGTACTCCATTTATTGTTCTTAGAAGTCTAACTTGCTAATTTAGCTTTCGTACAAGGTTTCAATGGATAAAGAAGCGAATAGACCGAGTTATGTTTCAAATTGCACAAAAACGTGAAAAGCACGTCTATGGAGAGAGTTGAGCAATTCCAAAGCTTCAAAGTGGACCGTTGTACTCCATTTATTGCTTAGAAGTCTAACTTGCTAATTTAGCTTTCGTACAAGGTTTCAATGGATAAAGAAGCGAATAGACCGAGTTATGTTTCAAATTGCACAAAAACGTGAAAAGCACGTCTATGGAGAGAGTTGAGCAATTCCAAAGCTTCAAAGTGGACCGTTGTACTCCATTTATTGTTCTAGAAGTCTAACTTGCTAATTTAGCTTTCGTACAAGGTTTCAATGGATAAAGAAGCGAATAGACCGAGTTATGTTTCAAATTGCACAAAAACGTGAAAAGCACGTCTATGGAGAGAGTTGAGCAATTCCAAAGCTTCAAAGTGGACCGTTGTACTCCATTTATTGTTCTAGAAGTCTAACTTGCTAATTTAGCTTTCGTACAAGGTTTCAATGGATAAAGAAGCGAATAGACCGAGTTATGTTTCAAATTGCACAAAAACGTGAAAAGCACGTCTATGGAGAGAGTTGAGCAATTCCAAAGCTTCAAAGTGGACCGTTGTACTCCATTTATTGTTCTTAGAAGTCTAACTTGCTAATTTAGCTTTCGTACAAGGTTTCAATGGATAAAGAAGCGAATAGACCGAGTTATGTTTCAAATTGCACAAAAACGTGAAAAGCACGTCTATGGAGAGAGTTGAGCAATTCCAAAGCTTCAAAGTGGACCGTTGTACTCCATTTATTGTTCTTAGAAGTCTAACTTGCTAATTTAGCTTTCGTACAAGGTTTCAATGGATAAAGAAGCGAATAGACCGAGTTATGTTTCAAATTGCACAAAAACGTGAAAAGCACGTCTATGGAGAGAGTTGAGCAATTCCAAAGCTTCAAAGTGGACCGTTGTACTCCATTTATTGCTTAGAAGTCTAACTTGCTAATTTAGCTTTCGTACAAGGTTTCAATGGATAAAGAAGCGAATAGACCGAGTTATGTTTCAAATTGCACAAAAACGTGAAAAGCACGTCTATGGAGAGAGTTGAGCAATTCCAAAGCTTCAAAGTGGACCGTTGTACTCCATTTATTGCTTAGAAGTCTAACTTGCTAATTTAGCTTTCGTACAAGGTTTCAATGGATAAAGAAGCGAATAGACCGAGTTATGTTTCAAATTGCACAAAAACGTGAAAAGCACGTCTATGGAGAGAGTTGAGCAATTCCAAAGCTTCAAAGTGGACCGTTGTACTCCATTTATTGTTCTAGAAGTCTAACTTGCTAATTTAGCTTTCGTACAAGGTTTCAATGGATAAAGAAGCGAATAGACCGAGTTATGTTTCAAATTGCACAAAAACGTGAAAAGCACGTCTATGGAGAGAGTTGAGCAATTCCAAAGCTTCAAAGTGGACCGTTGTACTCCATTTATTGCTTAGAAGTCTAACTTGCTAATTTAGCTTTCGTACAAGGTTTCAATGGATAAAGAAGCGAATAGACCGAGTTATGTTTCAAATTGCACAAAAACGTGAAAAGCACGTCTATGGAGAGAGTTGAGCAATTCCAAAGCTTCAAAGTGGACCGTTGTACTCCATTTATTGTTCTAGAAGTCTAACTTGCTAATTTAGCTTTCGTACAAGGTTTCAATGGATAAAGAAGCGAATAGACCGAGTTATGTTTCAAATTGCACAAAAACGTGAAAAGCACGTCTATGGAGAGAGTTGAGCAATTCCAAAGCTTCAAAGTGGACCGTTGTACTCCATTTATTGTTCTAGAAGTCTAACTTGCTAATTTAGCTTTCGTACAAGGTTTCAATGGATAAAGAAGCGAATAGACCGAGTTATGTTTCAAATTGCACAAAAACGTGAAAAGCACGTCTATGGAGAGAGTTGAGCAATTCCAAAGCTTCAAAGTGGACCGTTGTACTCCATTTATTGCTTAGAAGTCTAACTTGCTAATTTAGCTTTCGTACAAGGTTTCAATGGATAAAGAAGCGAATAGACCGAGTTATGTTTCAAATTGCACAAAAACGTGAAAAGCACGTCTATGGAGAGAGTTGAGCAATTCCAAAGCTTCAAAGTGGACCGTTGTACTCCATTTATTCTTAGAAGTCTAACTTGCTAATTTAGCTTTCGTACAAGGTTTCAATGGATAAAGAAGCGAATAGACCGAGTTATGTTTCAAATTGCACAAAAACGTGAAAAGCACGTCTATGGAGAGAGTTGAGCAATTCCAAAGCTTCAAAGTGGACCGTTGTACTCCATTTATTGTTCTTAGAAGTCTAACTTGCTAATTTAGCTTTCGTACAAGGTTTCAATGGATAAAGAAGCGAATAGACCGAGTTATGTTTCAAATTGCACAAAAACGTGAAAAGCACGTCTATGGAGAGAGTTGAGCAATTCCAAAGCTTCAAAGTGGACCGTTGTACTCCATTTATTGTTCTTAGAAGTCTAACTTGCTAATTTAGCTTTCGTACAAGGTTTCAATGGATAAAGAAGCGAATAGACCGAGTTATGTTTCAAATTGCACAAAAACGTGAAAAGCACGTCTATGGAGAGAGTTGAGCAATTCCAAAGCTTCAAAGTGGACCGTTGTACTCCATTTATTGTTCTAGAAGTCTAACTTGCTAATTTAGCTTTCGTACAAGGTTTCAATGGATAAAGAAGCGAATAGACCGAGTTATGTTTCAAATTGCACAAAAACGTGAAAAGCACGTCTATGGAGAGAGTTGAGCAATTCCAAAGCTTCAAAGTGGACCGTTGTACTCCATTTATTGCTTAGAAGTCTAACTTGCTAATTTAGCTTTCGTACAAGGTTTCAATGGATAAAGAAGCGAATAGACCGAGTTATGTTTCAAATTGCACAAAAACGTGAAAAGCACGTCTATGGAGAGAGTTGAGCAATTCCAAAGCTTCAAAGTGGACCGTTGTACTCCATTTATTGCTTAGAAGTCTAACTTGCTAATTTAGCTTTCGTACAAGGTTTCAATGGATAAAGAAGCGAATAGACCGAGTTATGTTTCAAATTGCACAAAAACGTGAAAAGCACGTCTATGGAGAGAGTTGAGCAATTCCAAAGCTTCAAAGTGGACCGTTGTACTCCATTTATTGTTCTAGAAGTCTAACTTGCTAATTTAGCTTTCGTACAAGGTTTCAATGGATAAAGAAGCGAATAGACCGAGTTATGTTTCAAATTGCACAAAAACGTGAAAAGCACGTCTATGGAGAGAGTTGAGCAATTCCAAAGCTTCAAAGTGGACCGTTGTACTCCATTTATTGCTTAGAAGTCTAACTTGCTAATTTAGCTTTCGTACAAGGTTTCAATGGATAAAGAAGCGAATAGACCGAGTTATGTTTCAAATTGCACAAAAACGTGAAAAGCACGTCTATGGAGAGAGTTGAGCAATTCCAAAGCTTCAAAGTGGACCGTTGTACTCCATTTATTGTTCTAGAAGTCTAACTTGCTAATTTAGCTTTCGTACAAGGTTTCAATGGATAAAGAAGCGAATAGACCGAGTTATGTTTCAAATTGCACAAAAACGTGAAAAGCACGTCTATGGAGAGAGTTGAGCAATTCCAAAGCTTCAAAGTGGACCGTTGTACTCCATTTATTGCTTAGAAGTCTAACTTGCTAATTTAGCTTTCGTACAAGGTTTCAATGGATAAAGAAGCGAATAGACCGAGTTATGTTTCAAATTGCACAAAAACGTGAAAAGCACGTCTATGGAGAGAGTTGAGCAATTCCAAAGCTTCAAAGTGGACCGTTGTACTCCATTTATTGCTTAGAAGTCTAACTTGCTAATTTAGCTTTCGTACAAGGTTTCAATGGATAAAGAAGCGAATAGACCGAGTTATGTTTCAAATTGCACAAAAACGTGAAAAGCACGTCTATGGAGAGAGTTGAGCAATTCCAAAGCTTCAAAGTGGACCGTTGTACTCCATTTATTGTTCTAGAAGTCTAACTTGCTAATTTAGCTTTCGTACAAGGTTTCAATGGATAAAGAAGCGAATAGACCGAGTTATGTTTCAAATTGCACAAAAACGTGAAAAGCACGTCTATGGAGAGAGTTGAGCAATTCCAAAGCTTCAAAGTGGACCGTTGTACTCCATTTATTGTTCTTAGAAGTCTAACTTGCTAATTTAGCTTTCGTACAAGGTTTCAATGGATAAAGAAGCGAATAGACCGAGTTATGTTTCAAATTGCACAAAAACGTGAAAAGCACGTCTATGGAGAGAGTTGAGCAATTCCAAAGCTTCAAAGTGGACCGTTGTACTCCATTTATTGTTAGAAGTCTAACTTGCTAATTTAGCTTTCGTACAAGGTTTCAATGGATAAAGAAGCGAATAGACCGAGTTATGTTTCAAATTGCACAAAAACGTGAAAAGCACGTCTATGGAGAGAGTTGAGCAATTCCAAAGCTTCAAAGTGGACCGTTGTACTCCATTTATTGCTTAGAAGTCTAACTTGCTAATTTAGCTTTCGTACAAGGTTTCAATGGATAAAGAAGCGAATAGACCGAGTTATGTTTCAAATTGCACAAAAACGTGAAAAGCACGTCTATGGAGAGAGTTGAGCAATTCCAAAGCTTCAAAGTGGACCGTTGTACTCCATTTATTGCTTAGAAGTCTAACTTGCTAATTTAGCTTTCGTACAAGGTTTCAATGGATAAAGAAGCGAATAGACCGAGTTATGTTTCAAATTGCACAAAAACGTGAAAAGCACGTCTATGGAGAGAGTTGAGCAATTCCAAAGCTTCAAAGTGGACCGTTGTACTCCATTTATTGCTTAGAAGTCTAACTTGCTAATTTAGCTTTCGTACAAGGTTTCAATGGATAAAGAAGCGAATAGACCGAGTTATGTTTCAAATTGCACAAAAACGTGAAAAGCACGTCTATGGAGAGAGTTGAGCAATTCCAAAGCTTCAAAGTGGACCGTTGTACTCCATTTATTGTTCTAGAAGTCTAACTTGCTAATTTAGCTTTCGTACAAGGTTTCAATGGATAAAGAAGCGAATAGACCGAGTTATGTTTCAAATTGCACAAAAACGTGAAAAGCACGTCTATGGAGAGAGTTGAGCAATTCCAAAGCTTCAAAGTGGACCGTTGTACTCCATTTATTGCTTAGAAGTCTAACTTGCTAATTTAGCTTTCGTACAAGGTTTCAATGGATAAAGAAGCGAATAGACCGAGTTATGTTTCAAATTGCACAAAAACGTGAAAAGCACGTCTATGGAGAGAGTTGAGCAATTCCAAAGCTTCAAAGTGGACCGTTGTACTCCATTTATTGTTCTAGAAGTCTAACTTGCTAATTTAGCTTTCGTACAAGGTTTCAATGGATAAAGAAGCGAATAGACCGAGTTATGTTTCAAATTGCACAAAAACGTGAAAAGCACGTCTATGGAGAGAGTTGAGCAATTCCAAAGCTTCAAAGTGGACCGTTGTACTCCATTTATTGTTCTTAGAAGTCTAACTTGCTAATTTAGCTTTCGTACAAGGTTTCAATGGATAAAGAAGCGAATAGACCGAGTTATGTTTCAAATTGCACAAAAACGTGAAAAGCACGTCTATGGAGAGAGTTGAGCAATTCCAAAGCTTCAAAGTGGACCGTTGTACTCCATTTATTGCTTAGAAGTCTAACTTGCTAATTTAGCTTTCGTACAAGGTTTCAATGGATAAAGAAGCGAATAGACCGAGTTATGTTTCAAATTGCACAAAAACGTGAAAAGCACGTCTATGGAGAGAGTTGAGCAATTCCAAAGCTTCAAAGTGGACCGTTGTACTCCATTTATTGTTCTTAGAAGTCTAACTTGCTAATTTAGCTTTCGTACAAGGTTTCAATGGATAAAGAAGCGAATAGACCGAGTTATGTTTCAAATTGCACAAAAACGTGAAAAGCACGTCTATGGAGAGAGTTGAGCAATTCCAAAGCTTCAAAGTGGACCGTTGTACTCCATTTATTGTTCTTAGAAGTCTAACTTGCTAATTTAGCTTTCGTACAAGGTTTCAATGGATAAAGAAGCGAATAGACCGAGTTATGTTTCAAATTGCACAAAAACGTGAAAAGCACGTCTATGGAGAGAGTTGAGCAATTCCAAAGCTTCAAAGTGGACCGTTGTACTCCATTTATTGCTTAGAAGTCTACTTGCTAATTTAGCTTTCGTACAAGGTTTCAATGGATAAAGAAGCGAATAGACCGAGTTATGTTTCAAATTGCACAAAAACGTGAAAAGCACGTCTATGGAGAGAGTTGAGCAATTCCAAAGCTTCAAAGTGGACCGTTGTACTCCATTTATTGTTCTTAGAAGTCTAACTTGCTAATTTAGCTTTCGTACAGGTTTCAATGGATAAAGAAGCGAATAGACCGAGTTATGTTTCAAATTGCACAAAAACGTGAAAAGCACGTCTATGGAGAGAGTTGAGCAATTCCAAAGCTTCAAAGTGGACCGTTGTACTCCATTTATTGTTCTTAGAAGTCTAACTTGCTAATTTAGCTTTCGTACAAGGTTTCAATGGATAAAGAAGCGAATAGACCGAGTTATGTTTCAAATTGCACAAAAACGTGAAAAGCACGTCTATGGAGAGAGTTGAGCAATTCCAAAGCTTCAAAGTGGACCGTTGTACTCCATTTATTGCTTAGAAGTCTAACTTGCTAATTTAGCTTTCGTACAAGGTTTCAATGGATAAAGAAGCGAATAGACCGAGTTATGTTTCAAATTGCACAAAAACGTGAAAAGCACGTCTATGGAGAGAGTTGAGCAATTCCAAAGCTTCAAAGTGGACCGTTGTACTCCATTTATTGTTCTTAGAAGTCTAACTTGCTAATTTAGCTTTCGTACAAGGTTTCAATGGATAAAGAAGCGAATAGACCGAGTTATGTTTCAAATTGCACAAAAACGTGAAAAGCACGTCTATGGAGAGAGTTGAGCAATTCCAAAGCTTCAAAGTGGACCGTTGTACTCCATTTATTGCTTAGAAGTCTAACTTGCTAATTTAGCTTTCGTACAAGGTTTCAATGGATAAAGAAGCGAATAGACCGAGTTATGTTTCAAATTGCACAAAAACGTGAAAAGCACGTCTATGGAGAGAGTTGAGCAATTCCAAAGCTTCAAAGTGGACCGTTGTACTCCATTTATTGTTCTAGAAGTCTAACTTGCTAATTTAGCTTTCGTACAAGGTTTCAATGGATAAAGAAGCGAATAGACCGAGTTATGTTTCAAATTGCACAAAAACGTGAAAAGCACGTCTATGGAGAGAGTTGAGCAATTCCAAAGCTTCAAAGTGGACCGTTGTACTCCATTTATTGCTTAGAAGTCTAACTTGCTAATTTAGCTTTCGTACAAGGTTTCAATGGATAAAGAAGCGAATAGACCGAGTTATGTTTCAAATTGCACAAAAACGTGAAAAGCACGTCTATGGAGAGAGTTGAGCAATTCCAAAGCTTCAAAGTGGACCGTTGTACTCCATTTATTGTTCTAGAAGTCTAACTTGCTAATTTAGCTTTCGTACAGGTTTCAATGGATAAAGAAGCGAATAGACCGAGTTATGTTTCAAATTGCAAAAAAAGT